>NC_016089.4:31547363-31756544 GCF_000004515.6 Glycine max
CCGCCTCTGGATGATACAAGGGTGCAGAATGACCAAATTTTGTCTCTGCTTGTCATCGGGCCCGCCGCCTCTGGATGACAAAAGGGTGCGGATAACCGTAAGGTATCTCCGCGTATCATCGGGCCCGCCGCCTCTGGATGATACAAGGGTGCAGAATGACCAAATTTTGTCTCTGCTTGTCATCGGGCCCGCCGCCTCTGGATGACAAAAGGGTGCGGATAACCGTAAGGTATCTCCGCGCATCATCAGGCCCGCCACCTCTGGATGATACAAGAGTGCATGTCACATGACCTCAGGGTCAGTATGACAGAGATTATAGGGCGGCCGACAAAAGCAAGGCTCTTGCTCCTACGTATCCTCCAATGAGTAACTCAGACCTACGTAGTTCTAGATAACTTGTGAGACTTGAAAAGTCTCCATTGGAAAATGCTGACATCTCCGGAAAGGGCGCAGATGACCACATTGGCCTCTACTCGTCAATCACACTTGGGGTCACTGAATGACGAGGTGCGGATAACCGTAAGGTGTCTCCGCGGGCTACCAGCTCTTGGGTCATGGCAACAAAAGGCGGTGTGGTCGACAAAAGCGAGGCTCTTGCTCCTACGTATCCTCTAATGAGGAACTCAGACCTACGTAGTTCTGGATAACTTGTGAGACTTGAAAAAGTCTCGGTGTTTTCTCCACTAAAATGCAAACATGCTTTAGCAAAGAGACAAATATTCCAACTGATTTAGAGCAGCATATGCTTTTTTGAGTGAAAAACAATGCGTCTACCGGGGAAGGAGAGTCTGCTGATGAAATCTCCCATAACCATAAATGAGATTTTGGATGTTAGCATTTCGTTTCTAAATGACCATTTAGAGGAAACACTGGGTTCGACAAAAATAGAAGAAATCCACTCAAAGTGTATCAATCTCGCACAGGTAAGTGTTTCATCCTAATTCCGAACCATAGATATGTCATGACTTGACTTTGCAAATTATTTCCTATCAAATAAAAAATTACATGCGTGATCATGGATCAAAAAGGACTTCCCTTGGGAATGGGTTCTTTTGGTGGTTTTTTTTTCGGCTTTTGTGTGTTTTTGGCTTTTGATTTTTTTTGTTGGCTTTTTCTTTTTCTGTTTTTGTTTAGTGCGGGGCGAAAAAGTCGCTAGCGCACGGGATTTTGGTTGGTAATCAAAAGGAGAAGACCATTTTAGGTCGTGGTTTCCTTTCCTTCTTTTTGTTCATTTGGTGACAATTCTGTATTGTTCAGATATTGTCTGGTCAAAAGACCTTTCTGCACATTTCTTCTAGTTTCTTTGATCAAGAACTTTCTTTCCTTCCTTTTTTACTTTCTCCCATTCTTTGGTTGGGAATTTTCTTTCTTTTCTTTTTGCTTTCTCCCACTCTTTGATTGGGAATTTCCTTTCTTTCCTTTTTGCTTTCTCCCACTCTTTGATTGGGAATTTCCTTTCCTTCCTTTTTTGCTTTCTCTTTGATTGGGAATTTCCTTTCCTTCCTTTTTTGCTTTCTCTTTGATTGGAAATTTCCTTTCCTTCTTTTTTTTTTTTTTTGCTTCCGAGGGTAAGGTTTATGGTGAGTCAGGATTTTGGCTCAAGGCTTGTAGAATGGCTAGACATGATACATGTCAGGGTTTGGTTTGGTTCAAGGATAAAAAGGGATGCCCCACATTATTTCCATGACACAAATGCAAAAATGATGATTTGAAAATTTTATGCAAAACTGGTTATGCATGCACCTATGCGGACACTCAAGTGTCAAATTTTTATGGTCATGTGATGCTAGGGCTCAGGATTCATTTCCTCTATTTTAGTCAACCCAACGTTTCCAAAATATGTTCTTTTATCAATTTGTGCATTCATCCTAGTCCATTTTGGGTACTCGGGAAAATTTCACAGCATTCACCCTTCAGGTGTATACACATTTTTTCCAAAAACTAGCTATGATCAGCGAATTTTTCTTCAAAGAAAAGTTGGAAGTCATCTCTTTTCAAAAGCATGTTGGCTTTTCAGCTAGACAACTTATTTTTCTTTTTTTTCTCTCTCTTTTTTTTTTATCATTATCATTTGTTTATTTCTTTTTCTTGTTTGTTTTTTTTTGTTTTTCTCTTCTTTTTTTTTCATGAGGTATTTTGCTACCTAAACATGTGTATATTTTTGTGAGGTATTTTTGCTATATACACGCATATCCAAGGTATCTTGCTACCTAAACATACATATATATGTTTTGTAAGGTATTTTTGCTATATACATGCATATCCAAGGTATCTATCTACCTAAACATACATATATATATTTTGTGAAGTGTGTTTTTGTTTACATACATGCATATCTAAGGTATCTTTCTACCTAAACATACATATATATATTTTGTGAAGTATTTTTTTGTTACATACATGCATATCTAAGGTATCTTTCTACCTAAACATACATATATATATATTTTGTAAGGTATGACTACCTTTCGAGCTTGTGCTCGTTTTATTTAAATTCCCAGGATCATGAGCAACTAGGTGCGTCCTACTATAAAAAGTGATCAAATAACAAGCATAGATTCAAAAGGTACTAGGTTGCCTCCTAGTAGCGCTTCTTTAACGTCTTGAGCTGGACGCCTTATGACTTGTCGGTCACTGACCTAGTACTTTTCTTACATTTGGCTTTGGACTTGGTCGCCTATTGGTCGGCCATGTTGTGTAGGCAATACTCAAACCTTTTTGTGGATGAGCAGAGGTGAACTCTAGAGGTGATGGCAGTGCGTCTGTTTCCCGCTGCCGGCCATCCCAATGCTACTGTGGTGTTTCGCCCTGCGCCTGTCTGGGGCGCAGTACTTCTTGATGAAAGCTCGATTAGTAGGGGGCCTGATGCCCTTGCTGGAGGTGACAGGTACTCCGTAGAACTGACAGAGACCCGTAATTAGAGCTTGACAACTCCAAGACCCTGTTGGACTTCTTCGGGTCCACTAGGTGTCTTGCAGTCGCGATCCCTGCAAACAATAGATGAAATCAGAAATCAGTTGAGCGATGTGCATACTTACCTATGATGACATGACCTTGCCGGGGGGGGGGGGTACGGGCACCCTGTAGGACTGATAGAGGCCCGTAACCAGAGCTGGAAACCCTAGGGCCCTGTTGGACTTCTTCAGGTTCACTGGGTGTCTTTGTGGGTGCGATCCCTGCAAACAAATAAATGGTATCAGAAATCAGTTGAACCATATGCATACTTACCCATGTCGGGACGGCACAGACCAACTGATACTTCCGCAGGGGGAGATTGGCATTGCGGTCGCTGGGCAGAATGTTGCTAAGTAGCAATGTCATCTATATCTGTGTAAGAGTGGTCATGTTGGTGCGCATGGTCTGCACTCTTCTCTTTGCAGCGGCATGGGTGAAATCTTGCCCCAGTATGCATAGTAGCTGTGTGATAGCCTCCCTCTCTGGTTGTGCTCGCACAGTTGGCCCTCCTCCAATATCAGGGGGTGGCCCAGGAACCGTTAAAAGGAAACTACTGGTCCCTTAACCGGGAGTGCAAGTCTCGGTTAAGCATTTAAGGACAGAGGACCTTAAATTATCTTAAGGTGTGGATATGGAGCCCACTGTAAGTGAGGACGCGTAGTCCTCTAAAGGCGAGGGCGTGTAGCCTTCTGAAGTTCAGGACGTGTCGCCTTTCGAAGGCGAGGGAGTGTAGTCCTATGATGGCAAGGACGTGCAATCCTCTAAAGGTGAGCGCATGTCCCCCTTTGAAAATGGGGAACATGTAGTCCTCTGATGGCGAGGACGTGTAGTCCTCTAAAGGTGAGGACGTGTAGTCCTCTGAAGGTGAGGGTGTGTAGCCCTACAAAGGTGAAGGCACATGACCCTTTGACGGCGAGGACGTGTAGTCCTCTGAAGTTGAAGGTACATGACCCTTTGAAGGCGAGGACGTGTAGTCCTCTGAAGGTGAAGGTAACTAGTACCCAAGGTGAGGGCGTGTAGCCCTCTCAAGGCGAGGACGTATAGTCCTCTGGAGGTGAGGGCGTGCAGCCCTCTGGTGGTGAGGACGTGTAGTCCTCTCAAGGCGAGGACGTGTAGTCCTCTGACGGTGAGGGTAACTAGTACCCAAGGTGAGGGCGTGTAGCTCTCTCAAGGCGAGGACATGTAGTCCTCTGGAGGTAAGGGCGTGCAGCCCTCTGATGGTGAGGACGTGTAGTCCTCTCAAGGCGAGGACGTGTAGTCCTCTGACGGTGAGGGTAACTAGTACCTAAGGTGAGGGCGTGTAGCCTTCTCAAGGCGAGGACGTATAGTCCTCTGGAGGTGAGGGCGTGCAGCCCTCTGATGGTGAGGACGTGTAGTCCTCTCAAGGCGAGGACGTGTAGTCCTCTAACGGTGAGGGTAACTAGTACCCAAGGTGAGGGCGTGTAGCCCTCTCAAGGCGAGGCCGTATAGTCCTCTGGAGGTGAAGGCGTGCAGCCCTCTGATGGTGAGGACGTGTAATCCTCTCAAGGCGAGGACGTATAGTCCTCTGGAGACGAGGGTACTAGTACCCAAGGGTCCATCCTTATGAGAAAGCAAGGGATTGACTCATCGAGAGAGCCGGTTATCCTAAATTCAAAAGATTTGGACATTTAGATGTAGGGAATCTATGTAGTCAACATGATTTTTAGGGATGCAGATGCATGCAACCTTTGTTGTGAAATTTGGTAAATGCGGACTTCATATGAAATAATGCAATGAAATGGAAAGTTTGTACAATGTTCATGTCATTCTTTCCTTGTTTTGTGATTTTGATTTTTGTTAAATTTTTTTTTTGGAAAACACAGATTGACTGTCCTTTTGAAAGAGGTGATAATTCATGCAACCTTATCCTATCTTTTGCAAATCTCTCCAGGAACCCCCTCAAAGTGTATGTTCTGTTTGATTTAGTCACTTGACCATTTTGGAGTGATGGCAATAGAGCTGTTTGATGTTTGATCAATCCATTGAAATCCCAGGGCTTGTCTCCCCCTTTTTTTTCTAGTTTAAAAACATCGACGGGTGTGAACTTTTGATCGGCCCCTATGTTCACTTGAGGCTCATGCACGGTGCCCCTCATTGCCCCAGTGTAAGGCTTTGAGGTACCAATCGTTGCCTTTCGTCATGACCTTGTAGGAGGGAACCTATTGGGTGAGAACTTCTAATCTGCCCCTAGGTTCGCTTGAGGTTTTTGCATGGTGCCTTTCGTTGCCCCAGTGTAGGGCTTAGAGGTACCAAGTGTTGTCTTGTTTTCACGACCTCGTAGTGAGGAAGAATGAAAGAAGCAGTTGATTCTTGCAAAAAGAATTTTCCAAGGACGAGAAATAGTTGAAGGATCTTTCAGTTGATGGATTAAGTCAAATGACTCCTATGTAGAAGCAAGATGTTTTGATGTTTTGATGATGCCAAAGGATCAAGTGCTTCCAAGTTTTATTCAAGACAAGAATCCAAGAAAGTCAAGATATATGATCAAGTTTGATCTCTTAGAATCTTTAGGAAGAAGTTTCCAAATTGAAGAAGCAAAAGGTTTGACCAAGGAATTCTATCCTTTCAAATTGAGATTTGCTCTCTGGTAATCGATTACTAGCAGTTTGAAAATGTTTTAATTCAAATTTTTTAAAACCTGTAATCGATTACATAAGTCTTGTAATTGATTACCAGAGGGGATTTTCAGAAAATAATTTCCAAGAGACATATCTATTCAAATGTTTTATGAATGGCCATTCAAATGTTTTAAAGAGAGTTTTCATTGCCCAAACAGTTTTATCCTCTCGAAAAATCAAGAGTTTTTCTGAACTGAAATGTCTTATCCTCTCAAAAAGATTCCTTGGTCAACCACTTGCTTATTCAATAAGGAATTTTTGATTGATCTTCATTTTACAATCTACCTTTTTTACGAGAGACCTCTTCTTCTCTTCTTCTTATTTCTGAAAAGGGATTAAGAGACCGTGGGTCTCTTGTTGTAGAGGATTCCTGAACACAAGGGAAGGGTTATCCCTGTGTGCATTATTAATCCGAAAAGAGAGATTGATAGTTCAATTGGGGAATAGTCTTTGCATCTTAATTCAACCCCCCTTTTTCTTAAGGTAACTGAGGCCATTTGTCCAACATCCTATTCTTGATAACTCACTTCTCTCTAAAAAGACAAAATGAGGTCACATGAACGTCTATATTTTTACTTGAAAACACAGTCAACCAAATGCCTTTTTATTTTTTATTTTGAAACTTATTTTTTATTTTGAAACTTATTTGTTTTGAACTTTACTCGTTGTTTTACGGCAACCCCACCAACGTGCAAGACGAGTAATCTCTGATTGAACGGTCTTGGAAGTCCAAACTCAGGAGCACAGGTCGCTTGAGCAAACTGACCAATGGCTTGCACTTGAAAATCCTGATGAGTCATTAGAGACATCTAACAACAGTTTTCAAAATTGCCCCATGTGTGGCATCTCTTGTCAATGTCAGGATTTACACGCGATTCTCCTCAAATTTCAGCCAGCCCGCATCAATTAGACCTTGCACCTTACGCCTGAGGGTCATACAGTGCTCAATGGAATGCCCCAGGGCTCCCCCACGATATGCACATGTTGCGTTCGAGTCATATCCTCAGAAAAATGGGGGTTTGAGGGAACCTAGCAGGGGTTATGGCTACCATTGCGTTATCAAGTGGATATGGGATCAAGTTTAGCATATGACAACGGAATTTGGGGTGAACCCTACAGGCTTTTTGCTGCAAAATTCCTTTTTGTTGGTGTTTTTTTTGGTTTGTGCTAAAGGTGGTCTTCGTCATTGGAAGTGCGGTAGACAGGCTTTGTGGTTGATTTAGGGATGGCCTTTGTGGATAACTGGGTGGTGGGTAAGGAGGAGGTTTGTTATTGACTGAGTAATGACATTGTTGGGTTTGGTGGGAAACTTGGCCGTATAGGAATGGCAGTCACAGCATGGGTTTCTCCCTCTTTCTCACCCTCTTCATTTGCCCCAGTTTTCTCAGTCGTCCTAGTAGGATGATCAAATTTGCCTCTTTTCGGACCCACATCGATCCTTTCACTGGCGAAGACCAAATCCGCAAAGCTTTGAGGGTGCGTAGCCCACCATCTTTTCCTAGTAGAGTATCAATAATGTGTCTACCATCACGATCATCGTCTCCCTTTCCATCATTGGGGGTACCACCTGGGCCGCCAGATCCCTCCACCTTTTGGGCGTGTTCTTTGAAAGATCCGTCCCCCTTTTTGCAAATGTTCTGTAGTTGCATCCTATCCGGAACCATATCAAAATTGTACTGATACTGCCTAACAAAGGCAACCATTAGGTCCTTCCAAGAATGGACTCGGGAAGATTCCAAGTTAGTGTACCAGGTAACAGCTACCCCAGTAAGACTTTCTTGGAAGGAATGTATTAGCAATTCCTCATCTTTTGCGTATTCCCCCATCTTCTGACAATACATCTTTAGATGGTTCTTGGGACAAGTAGTCCCCTTGTACTTGTCAAGGTCCAGCACCTTGAACTTGGGAGGGGTGATGATATTGGGTTCTAGGAACAACTCTTTTAGGTTAGCAAAGGCATAATCTTCACCTCCTTCAATGGCCCTGAGCCTTTCCTCTAGATGATCCAACTTTCCCATTTCTGCCATAGCATGAGGGTTTTTACTTGTCGTGGAATGCAAGAGGTGTAGTTGTGGGTGATACTGAGGGCCTTCCAAAGGGTTTTGTAGGGGTATACCACCAACTGCTTGCCCTTCCGTGGCATATCTGAGGCAAGGCTCGAAGTCGGCTAGATTGTGGTGGGGAATTTCATGTGTCCCCCCCACGGTTTAAGAGACCTGTGCATGATCAGTTTGGGGTTGTTGGCTCTCAATGGGTATAGGAGTGGAGTTATTGACATTCTTATTGGGAGTGTACGCCACTTTGGGTGGCGTATAGTTGAGAGGCAAGCCATATGGCGGGAAGGCGTGCTCGTTTTGAATTTGTACATTATGGGGGCTGCCCGTACTTTCCAAATCTTTGCCTACCATATCTGAGGTTGGATGATTCATTTGGTTGATGCCGGATGGGGACATCAGGTTCACCTTAGCAACAACGCTGGTAGCGGCAATTGCAACCGCATTGGCTTCCATTATCTTCTTCACGCTCATCATGGCCTCCATCATTGTGGCCATTTTCTCTTTAATGGCCTCCATGTCGGCCTCCATCTTCTCTTGTATCTCCTCTACTTCACCCATTACTCTAGCTCTAGCACAAGTTCGGTGAGGACGCCGTAAAGCATGTTTTTTTTTATAACAATGATTAAGTTCATTTTATTTTATTTTTCAAGGAAAGAATGCAACGAGCAATGCAACCAATGAAAAGCATGGATGCATGCGAACGATGTACAGTTGAAGTATTGCAAATTTTTACGCAAGATATGGGGTTGAATCAATTTAGATTTTCAACATGGTCCATGACATCTTTGTCAAGGTGAAACTGGAAGTAACAAGGACATCAATAATCCTAAATATGTTTGGCAGTAGACGAAGCAGTGATGTGACTCGATTCATCTTTTGCCCCAATTTTGCAAGACGGTTACTTCCATATTTCAACTTGACTTGATGAACCTTTTTGTAAAAGCATGAGCTTGGTTCAACCCTATAATCCAAGGAATGGCAATTCTGATCGCCAATACTTCAACAACATCTCATAGGGATGAATGACTCGGGCATACTTTAAGCTTATGCACGGAAAATGTAATTATGAAATTGAGATGCCCGAAGAAACACCATTTCCTAGTTAACCATGCATTAGGTACCATGTTCAATTATTTTGTTTTTAAGTGAAACAGGTTTATGATCCCAACATGGTTGGCTCGTGGTGCCTAACACATGAAACTAAGAATGTAGTGTGAAGTTTCACGCTTCCCCCTTTTTTTGTTTTTGTTTTGTAGAGGAAAACGCAAGGATGAGCAAACATGAAAACAAATGGTATGCAATTTTGCAGATCAAAAAGTTTGTTGAACGCATATGCATGATGATGCCATGACTCATGCAAAATGTGAGGCTGGAATATGATAACGGACAAATGCAGGATATGTCCATTATGATGTTATGAAGAGATGCTTATGTGATGCATGATATGAATGCATTTTACGGACACGAGAGCCCAGAAAATTATCTCTTCTTACTTGCGCATTTGGGGGCACAGTGCCCCATGTGTACAATTAAGAAGGTGATATGGACCTTCCGGCTTCCCGTGACAAAGGACGAGACCAACATACAATGCATGCTAGAGATAAAATGCGGGAGTGACTTGATTCGCACTGATTTTTGGAGTAAAAACATGGGATAAACTCATTTTATTTAAAAAGTTATAACTAGTCAAGATCTGAGCGACAATACAAACTTCCTAGCGGTTTCTAATCATATGGTCCATTAAGTCGATCATATGCTGACAATAGCTGAAAAGTCCGTGGATCTCCTCGGGGGCGGAATAGGTGTTCGCCATTGCTTTGGCCTTGGCTAGCAATCGGGGAAGTTCTTGACTCCTGTTCAAAGTAAGAGCAAATCGGTCCGTCCATATTGTTGCCTCTTGGTGCAATGAATCAATTACCCTTTCCCTTGCTTCCCTTTCTGCTGATATCTTGGCGTACTCATCCTCTAGCCTTTGCTCGTGAGTCGCCGCTAGATTTAGCTTCTCTTTGCACTTATCGATGATGGCCCACATATTCCCTTCAGTCTCGCTTAACTGTTGGGACAAATTTCTTTTCGACCTAAGGCAAGCCTTTAGCTCGTCCTTCCAGATCATGCCTTTGACCCGTGATGATTCCTTTCACCTCTTCGGAGTTTGAGCTTACTATTGCTGCCCTATAAAGCCCCTCAAAACTTGTTTTGGTCGTGTTCTTCCTTTCGGGCCTTCTTGGTTTCTCATTCCAAGGCTTCATCGGTGGCCATATTGACGTCCCTTAGTTCATCATACTCTCTTCAGACTTTGATGGCTATGGATTTGAACTTCTCTTTGACTACCCGGGCTCTTTCAAGCTTTGCCTTTAGCGCTTGTACCTCATCACTTTCTTCCGAAGCTTTAACCTCATCATCTCTCATAGTCTTTAGATTTGGGAGCCAATCCAATCCTTGTGTCCGGACTCTCAGCCACTTATGATAGCTGCCGATGCTCCCATTACTGCTTCCCCTAAGCTCTCTGTCCTTTCTTCACGCTGCATCCCATGCCTTGCGAACTCCTTGGAGTACCCTCGTGTTGTGGTCACTGAAACCCCGTGCGATGAAAGGCGTGATGCTTTCGTCTGATGGCACTCCTCTCATGGGGTAGCCAAGCTGTCTTATGGCGAGGCCGGGATTATAATTAATACAACCCCTTGTTCCATCAAGGGAACATTTGGACATCCTTCGCATGAAGATAGAATCCTGATTCTTCCTTCCTTCTAGCGAGGGAACAAATTAACAGACGCCCCTCCATGCTAGCCAAGAGTTGGTCCCAATTCGCCTTTCCTTGTTCGACGCGCGAGCGGTGACGTTGTAGTGGATAGACGGGCCTACCTTGTTGGAGAAAAAGGTGTGAAACCAGCCACACATAGAGAGCCAGTGCACAACAAACAATTCTTGCACTGCTCTTTTCACATCCCCGGTCGAACGTGTCATACATGGAAAAAATGGCGACGACCGGGCTTTCCTTGCCATGATGAAAGGCGAGGAAAGCGTCAACCGCTGCTAGGTCCACTAACCCTTCCATATTTGGAAAGAGGACACCTCCAAAGATCAAAAGCGCCAAGATGTCAATAAAAGAAGCCCATTCGCCTTGATTTTGCCAAGGCCTTTGCCCTTTCCTCCCAACACTTCCTTGGTACTCCGACTACTCCATTTTTGTTTTGCTTTACACGGTCCAACTCTTGTGTTGAGATTTTCACTACCTTGGCAACTCTTGTCGTGGAGGGATAGAACCCAGAGAAAAGATATGGCTTCCTTCCTCCCAGTGGGCATCCCAGGATTTCTTCAAACTCTTTCACAGTCGGCACTAGCTGGAAGTCCTCGAATGTGAAGCACCTTAGGGGCTGGTCATAATACTGGGAAAGGGATGCAATTGGTTCCATGGAGACTTCTACCCTAGCTAGGTCCCAAATGCTTACCATAGGCTTTGCGGAAGGCTTGCTGTTGAAGTTGACCCATTAATTGCCCCAACTCTCGTAAACTAGTGACCTCTAAGCTCTTGATTTTGACTTGATAGAACCTCTTTTTAAGCGAAGGCTTTTGACTCGATCCCATGTTTTACTAAAGTGAAATAAAATCCAGTGCGAATCAAAACTCCGACATCTATCATGGGTGGAATGGATGAATGCATGAAGAAATGCATATGACACAGATGCAATTTACGAATACGGGAGCCCGAGAAATTGTTTCCTTCTTGGATACAATGTTTGGGCAGCATGGCACCCAACATATGTTTTTTAAGAAGGCGACACGGACCCTCCGTCGGTTTGCTAAAGTGAGGGGATCAAAGACGAAACCCACGCATGATGCATATGCGAAAGGCACAACACGGGGATGTACACAGTACGACAATATTCACAAACAAATATAAGCAAGAGGGTATATGATACTTATGCATGGCAGTGTGAAAAATGGCACGCAGCGTGTTTGCTCCGTGCCCCTATTTAAGTGACCTATAAGGGAAAGAGCTAACTAGGCTTTTAGTGATAACCCCCAAGGTAGTCATATCTCTCTTGATGGTTTCTAGAGGTATCATCCCCTTCGAAGAACATACTGCAGCAGTAGGGACTACTAGCAACAATATGTTTTCAAAGAGAAAAACTCTAGATGAGGGTTCACTGTAATCAAGCAAGTCGGAGACCTAGCATGATCATGGATTCACCTCCACTCCTTATGTTCCCATGAACCCGGGTATAGGGCCCTTTTTCAACTCACCGTGTGTGCAAATAGTGTTGGTGTTTGCGTGCATCAAATGAATAAGTATTTACATCATGCATACATTTTAAAACGCACTAAAAGCAACAAAGAGTTTATATACACAAGACCATAAAAAATAAAGGGAAACCAACAAAGGAGAAAGTCATGATAAAACATTTGCACAAGATTAAATGGCCTAACTCTCAAAAAACAGTCCCCAGTGGAGTCGCCAACTGTCGCAACCTACCCTTCGGCGGGAGGGCGACGCGAGACTCGCGGGATGCGTGTTCCAGGAAAGGAATACGCGCGGAGTCGCCACCAACGTTTATTTGAGGAAAACGTCGGAAAAACCGGAAAAGACGTGATCTACGAACTTTTAAGTGAAAGGTTCGGGAGTTGTATTTACGCGCGGGGAAGGTATTAGCACCCCACACGTCCGTCACAAGGGACGACAGCCTTTAATCGAATGTGCAAACATGACTTTGATTTTTACGTTCCCTTTTATGTCCTTATATCCTTTATACCCTTTTTATATTTTTTCTCTTTTTGTGGTCGACAAGGGTGTTTCCCTTTGATCCTACGTATTCCTCAATTTGGGATGAGAAAATCAGACCTACGTAGTTCTTTCTTATCAAGTGATTCTTTTTTACTTAAGAGGTGATCATTTTAAGGCGTTGGACCTTGAAAATGATCCATTTTACTTAATGAGAATTTGAAATGACAAACTTCAAAAACCTATTTTTGTGGACGAGCTTGACTAGGCGAGTTGATTTTAGCCTTAGTTTCACTTTAGTTATTAGTCAATTCGATTAGGAATGAGAAATCCCAAAGAGAAAACGTCCGATTGATTTTCCGCTTTATTTTACTAAAAGATGTTTTTTTGATTATTATATTATTTTTTACCTCTTTTTGATTTCCAACGTGGTTACGGCACGACCGAACGGTCGGAATTCATTTTAACCGAAGTTAACGGATAATACAATTCAAACGTTCAGTGGAAATTGATTTTATTTTTAAGTTAAGCGAGAAATGACTTAAGTAAAATGGCTTAAGCACGTCAACAGGGGGTATAAAAAGTAAACAAAACGAGAATAAAAATGCACGAAACACAATGTGGACCACCATGGGTGCATAGAATGAATCGAAAAGCTTGGTTCGAGGTACTTACCCGTTGAAGATTGAAGAACGATGAAGAACGAATGAAGAACGTTGAAGAACGGTCGAAACCTTTGCGAAATTCCTCACGAAAAACGTTTCGGAAGCGCCTCGGCTTAGATTTTCTTCACGGAAACAATTTTTCCAAGCAAATTCGAAAGAGAGAGAAGTGCCAAAGGGGCTGAACCCTTTTCTTCTTCACTTCCTCCCCTATTTATAGCAAAATAGGGGAGGTGGTTGCCGCCCAGCTCGCCCAGGCGAGCCAGGTTGCTTCCTCCAGAAGCAATAGCCTTCTGGAGGAATATTCTGGAGGGCCCAAGTGGGCCTGGGTGCTATTTGCACCCCCATTTTTACTAAGTACACCCCCTCTGCTTTTTTTGGTGATTCTTTTTTCGTAAAGTTACGGAAACTTACGAATTTCGTAACGATACTTGTTTTCTTTCCGTAATGTTACGGAACCCTTCGGATTACGTAATCATCCCCTTTTTGACTTATGGAATGTTATGGAACCTCACTTAATTATGCAACGATGCTTCCATTTGATTTCCGGTGTGTCACGGAAACTTACGGATTGTGCATCAATATTTTTTTGGTTTTTCGGCATGTCCTGGAATTTCACAAATTGCCTAATGATGGGTACCAAGCACCTCACAAGGACCAAAGAAAGGTCGCATGTCATCAAGCAAAGGTCCCCGGATGAAATTAGGGTATGACAATAGGAAATGAGGGGACTTGGTTGATCAGCAGCTCACCCAAGCCAGCTGTTGCTTCAACCTGAAGTAACCTTGCTCGCCCAGGCGAGCTGATTACTTCACCCCTAAGTTATTTTGGAGGCCCAAGCGAGCTAGAGGCTAGCCTGGGCGAGCCAGGGGTTTGAAAAAGCCTCAAAATGACCCTTTTGCCCTCCCTTTTTGATGCAATCCTTCCTAGGAAGGGACCAGTCACTAGAGCCATGAGCAAGAGGCTCCAAGAGGATTGGGCTAGAGTTGCTGAAGAAGTCCCTAGGGTTCTCATGAACCTCAGGGTAGATTTTTGAGCTCATGGGCCAAGGTTGGGTCCAATTATCTTTGTACATATTAGACTAGGATGTCATTATATTTGGTCCTTGTATTTAGGGCTCCATAATGTAGGTAGGGCACCCTATAAATATAGGGCACCTAAACTAGTTTTTGTATTAGGGGTAGTTTTGTAATTTCACATGCACTAAGTGAATATTTGATGTGTGTGGTTGGAAATAAATTTAATTGAATTGGTAGAAGCCTAATCCAGTTAAATTTTAGAAGGGTAGGTGACCATTTGCTTACTACACCCCATTGCCACATCATATAGTCACACTTTGTGCATGTCCTTCATGCTTTACATGCCTCATGACACCTAAGCACACTTAGTGGAGAATCTTGGAATTGTTGATCTTGGATTAGTGGGTTGAATCATAACTAAAATTCACTAATCATAATTAGTAAAATTTTGGCTCCAAAGTTTGGCTCCACAAATTCAGTTTCAAATTCAAGTGAAATTTGAATTGAAATTCAAATTTCCCTCCAATTTTGTGTGACACTTAGGCTATAAATAAAGGTCATGAGTGTGAATTTTTTCAACTTTGATCATTTGAACATTAAACTTAAGATTTCATAGCTCTTTTAGAGCACAAAATTTCGCGCTTTTCTCTTCCTCTCCCTTCATTCATCTCTTTCTTCCTCCAAGCTCTTATCCATGGCCTCCTATGGTGGTGAGCTTCTTCTAGACTCATCTTCTCCTTGAAGTGGCGTCTCCTCTCTCTCTCTCTCTTCCTTCTCCATTCTGCTGCCATTCATCTTCCAAGAAGAAAAGGAATCCATTGATGAAGAAGATCCAAGGCCTACAAGCTCCAATGGAGCTTACATCACTTTTGGGTATTTTCTGTATTCTTTTCCGAAACGTCAAAAAACCTTTCGGATTGCATGACAATTGGTGTCAAGCAGCTCAATTCAGTTGGCAAGAATCAAAATGTTAGCAAATGACCATCCCTGAACGAAATTAGGGTATGACAGTTGCCCCTTTTTACTTATCTTGCCATCCGACCAGCTACTAGCGGAAAGCCCAAACAGTGAAACCTGTCAAGAGAAAGAATGTAAGAGGCATCAGTTACATCAAACAAAAGACCTTGAAGTTTTGAAAAGTAAAGAAGACATTGAAGTCTCAACAAAAGACTCTGATAGTCTTTGAAATAAAAGACTCTGATAGTCTTTGAAAATGTAAAGAGTAGAAGACATTGATAGTCTCCACAAGATAAAAGACTTTGATAGTCTTGGAAAAGTAAAGAAGACTGTGATAGTCTTGACAAAAGACATTGAAGTCTTTGAAAAGTAAAGAAGCAGATGACCTTGATTGTCTCTGCAAGACAAAAGACTCTGATAGTCTTTGAAAAGTAAAGGCGGATGACATTGATAGTCTCCGCAAGACAAAAGACTCTGATAGTCTTTGAAAAGTAAAGAAGCAGATGACCTTGACTATCTTTGCAAGACACCAGACTATGATAGTCTTTGTAAAGTAAAGGAGCTGATGACCTTGATTGTCTCTGCAAGACAAAAGACTCTAATAGTATTTGAAAAGTAAAGAAGCATATGACCTTGATTGTCTCTGCAAGACAAAAGACTCTGATAGTCTTTGAAAAATAAAGGCGGATGACATTGATAGTCTCCGCAAGACAAAAGACTCTAATAGTCTTTGAAAAGTAAAGAAGCAGATGACCTTGATTGTCTCTGCAAGACACCAGACTATGATAGTCTTTGTAAAGTAAAGGAGCATATGACCTTGATTGTCTCTGCCAGACAAAAGACTCTGATAGTCTTTGAAAAGTAAAGAAGTAGATGACCTTGATTGTCTCTACAAGACACTAGACTATGATAGTCTTTGTAAAGTAAAGGAGCAGATGACCTTGATTGTCTCTGCAAGACAAAAGACTCTGATAGTCTTTGAAAAATTTCACAAAAATGTGAACATGCTTAGCAAAGAAACGAACCCCCAAACTGATCAGAACAACATATATTTTTGTAGAAAAACAATGTGACTATTGAGGAAGGAAAACATGCAGATAGAATTTCTCACAACCATAAATGAGATTTAAGACATTAGGATTTCATTTCTAAAAGAGAATTATAAGAAACACTGGGCCTAACCAAATAGAGGAAAACCGCTCAAAGTGTATAAAGTCTCACACAAACAAGTGTTTCGTCTTAACTCCAAACCACAGATATGTCATACATTGACTTTGCAAGTCATTTCCCATCAAATCAAAGATAATATGTGCAATCATCATGGATCAATAGGACTTTATAAGGTTGGATTTTGGTAGGAAATTTGGCTTTGGTTATTTGGGCCTTTCCCTTTTTTTTTTCCTTTTCTCTTTGGTTCGACGCATAACAAGAGCGGACACGAAGTTTTGGTTTGTAACTAAAGCAGGTGATTGCTTTACACATCCCCCCAGGTTTTAACAAAGGTACCATTTCTCTTTTCTTATATTTTTCTTTCGACAATTCTGCACATTGTTCAAACATTGTCTGGTCCAAAGAACCCCTCCCCCCATTTTTTTGTTTTTTCATTTTCTTTTGCTTTTCCTCAATCTTTGATTGATTGATTCTTTTTCTTTATCTTTTTTTTTCCTTTTTTTTCTCTTTTCTTTTGACGCACATCTCTAACCCAAGGTAAGAGAAGCTTCTCTTGGAAGATCTTCCTGTTCTCTCTTCCTAGGGTAAGGTTGGAAATTTCCATCCTAGGTCAGGGTTAGGGTCAAAAAGTTGACAATTGGCTTAAAAGGCCTACAAATGGAGGGACATGATTTATGTTGGATATCTGTTTAGCAAATGGCTCAGGAATAAGGGAATGCCCTAATCATTTCCATGAAACGCATATTATGACAATTAGAAATTCATGCAAAATTAATCATAGCACACATCCATGTGGACACTTGAATATGAAAAATTTGTGGCCACGCAAACACTAAGGCTTAGGGTTTGTTTACCCACTTAGATCGAACCAGTGTTTCAAAGATTGCTCTTTTTATCAAGTCATACAAACATCCGATCCCATTTTGGCATTCGGGAAAATCTTTCGTTGCGTTCACCCACTCGGTGCACATTTCTCTTTTTTTTTTTCAAAAAAAACCTTTTGTGTTTTGACCTGTGAATTTTCCAAAGAAAATTGGCGATCATTTCTTTTTTTCAAAAGCATGTTAGTTTTAGTTTAGTTTTTTTTTTTAAAAAAAAGTCGTAACCAAGGAAAAGTTGTTACTTGAGATTATACTTATCAAAAGGAACAAAAGGCGGGCGAACGAAAAGAAACCATGCATAAGACCCTATTTTTTTTAGCGTAGTTTTCTTACTTCAGACAAATCATCACAATGCAATAGTACGACAACACGTTTGAAGCGATAAAGTTTCATCACAATGAGATAACAAACAAAAACTGAAAGCAATAACATATAGTCAACTTTTATCACAATGAGATAACAAACAAATACTAAAAGCAATAAAAACAAAATAAAGACGAGTTCACAGTTTTAGGCGATCCCGGCCAAGTGAGTTTGCCTCCTCAAAGGAAGTATTCCATCACATCGGCCATGTCATCATCTTCTTGAGCTCCATCTTCATCTTCGGGGGCCCCTACAGGTCCTACCCCTGCCTGAAAATCGGGCTTATCTCCCAACCATGCAACTGTGGCCCCGAACTGCTCTAGGGTAGGCCACGAGAAAGGGCTGGGATCGTAGCTCTGCTGATGTAGGGTGTATTGGTAAAAGCTCTCATTCAGCTATACCTAACCCCTATGATTGGTCGCCTACTGGTTGATCACATGCTGCATATATGGATGAATCTAGAGCTCCATCCTCCGCAGGTGAGCAGAGATAGACTTTAGAGATGGTGGTTAAGTAGAGGTGGCGGCGGTGCATCTGCGGCTGGCTGCTGCTGGTCCTCCCCCTGCTGTTGTGCCTGACCCTGCTGTTGTGCTTGCCTTGGCATGCAATATTTTACTATAAAGTCCCTATTAATAGGAGGCCATATAAGCTTTGTGGGATTCGCTAGCACCCCATAGAACTGGCAGAGGCCTGTGATCAAGACTAGAAATCCTAGTGCCCTATTGGACTTCTCTGGGTCCATTGGGTTTCTGGGAGGCGTGATCCTTTTAAATTGATAGATGGCATCTGAGACCAACTGGGCCACATGAACACTCAAGATGGCATAGACCAGCTGGCACTTCGGCAGGGGAAGGTCGAAATTATGATCGTTGGGAAGGATGTTGCTGAGCAGCAATGTCATCCAAATCTGTGTCAGGCTGGTCATGCTAGTGCGCATGATCCGCACCTGTCTCCCTGCCACGCTTCAGGCGAACTCCTGCCCCAGAGCACACAGCTGCTGACTGATGGCCTCCTTATCGAACCCCGAGGCCTGGCTCCTCCTCAAACTGAATTCGCAGCATTGGCCCTCCTCCAGGACCAATGAATGCCCCAAGAACTGATTAATGGCATCTTCATCAAAGGGGATCCATCGGCCCCGCACCCAGGAGCGCTTATCCCTGACTCCCTCCTCCGTGGGCCATGCATTGGCGTTGAACTCCATGACTGTTTCTGGATCGTACTTGGCCATGGGTGCCGCAAGTTGAGTCCACTGCCTCCTGGCAATTTCATCTTGGAATTCAGCATATTCCCCTTCCCTGAACTGGACCTGCCTCTCCTTGAGGAAAGACCAACCCTTAATTGCCTCAAAATGGCACTGGTGTTCCTCGCTTCGAAACTGATGTCTGTCAAACTCCACATCCACTTGTGGGGACGCACTAGATCATTCTCCAGTGGCATCTTTCCTAGCCCTCTTAGCCGGAAGCTTCGTTGGAGCCATTTCTTGTGAGGACACGTTCACAAAGTTAGTTTGCATGAAACACCAACTATCATTTCATTTACCTTAAGCACAACAAAAGCCAAACAAATTTGATTAGTGCATATTTCTATTCACCAAATGCAAGTGTCACCGTGCAATTAGAAAATAATCTTACATAGGCACATGTATTATTTTATGATATACATTTTCTTGAAAAGAATTTTAACAACCTAGATTCAAGGTGCCTATCATAGTGTAGAAAGCTCAAATATTAGTCTAGTTTAACCAAACACTCTCACATATTCATGTAATTCATACATTTTACATCCAAGACAAAGTGTAGATTTCTATGCCTAACTCGTGCTCTTGGCATTTTAATCTAACAACCTAAGTTGTCCACACCATCCAAATGACATCCATACATGCACAAACTCATTCCCCAATTCAATTTTCACAATAACACATTGTTAGTCGGTTAATATGACTAACTTTTGTGTAAGAAACTATTGTAAATTGCATACAACTCCTTCCATTTATGGTTTTTTTTGTAATATTGTAATTACTTCTTGTTAATATAGGTGATCAGTACTCAGTATCCCAATTTTGTGCATTTAATGATCCTTCCATCTCAATTTCAGGTGAAATAGGCAAGATTGGTGAAGTGCAGAAATTGTCAACTTGCTAAGCCAATTCATACGCTGAGTGAGCAATCCGTTAAGCGACATCCGCTGGCTAAGCGCATACAAGATTCTGGAAGAAGGATGAGTTGTACAGAAGTGTTGAGCGAGTGTCAACTCGCTAAGCGCATTGCTTGCATCCTCCAAGCTGAGCGAGAAGACTAGCGCTAAGCCAAAAGCCACTTATGCATGCTAAGCGAGCCATCTCGCGCTAACCGCGTGACCGCCAATAGGATTGCCTATTTAAAGCTGAAATCTCAAATTTGGGGGGAAGTGAGCTTTTTAGAGAGTTAGCTTTTGGTTTTGGCTATGGAGAGACTGAGAGATAGCTGAGCTTGATGAGGAAGCCATCTTGTGGAGCTTTGGATGAGATCTTGAGTGATTGTGAGATTTCTAGAGGTGGAGGAGACATCCCCACTATTTGTACTTCTTTAGTCTTTCATTTTCTCTTTTCATTGTTGTAAAAGAAGCTTCCCTGCTATGGAGAGCTAAATCCTCAGTTGGTTCTTCCTATGGGGTACTTGATGTAAATACTTTCATATTTATCTAATGATGTTTTATGTGTTCACTATGCTATCAGTACTCAAATCTAGTGTGCCTTTGCCTTGATCACGTAACTGCATGCTTAGTTAGGGTCACTCAACATTGGGAAATGGTTTGATCCTTAGAACCTGATAGGACGAGGCTAGCTTATCATATTTTCACGAGACATCGGGGTATGATAACTTAGTTTTTGGTATGTTATGTCTTAATGCGGTTTTGGTTAAGTTTAGTCCAACAAGAGACATCTGAGGACGATGTTTGATTAGGATTAGGCTAAACATGCGCGAGACATCGGAGTTTAGTAGTCCATGAGACAACATAGAACACAGGAACATTGTTAGGTAGAGAACATCTTTAATAACATCAATCCACCCAGTAGGAAGACCAACAAGTTGTCTATCTGTCTTTACACACCGCTACTCACCTCTACTTGCTTTTGAATAGTTTAGTTTACATACTTGACCATACCACACACCAAACTTTTATCACAAGACACCTATTTACTGAACCACAGTTTTACCAAGTAAAACAAGTTCTCCGAGAGTTCGATACTCAGTATTCACTTACCATTTTATACTACTTGAGTAATCCGGTGCACTTGCCGGTCGTCGAACAAGTTTATGGTGCCGTTGCCGAGGAACTTGTTTCTATTTGGAAAGTTTAGTTCATTTCTTTAAGTGTCTGTCAGTGTTTTTGTTACTTGTGAATATTTGTTTTTGTTTATATTTGTTTATATTTTTTTTCTTCTTGAATTGGATAACTGTTGTTTCTGTTAGTGTTTTGTATGCATAGATCTCCTACAGGTAATCTAGTATTTGGCTAGAATTCTCAAAGAAGGAACCTTTACTTCAAACGGAAGCACAACCTCCATCCCGTACACCAAAGAGAAAGGGGTTACCCCAATCGATGTGCGCATCGAAGTTTGATAACCATGCAATGCAAAGGGAAGCATCTCATGCCAATCCTTGTATGACACGGTCATCTTCTGAACTATTTTCTTGATATTCATATTAGTATCCTCAACTTCCCCATTCATCTTGGGCTTGTAAGGCGTAGAATTATGGTGTTGGATCTTGAAATCCTCACACATTTCTTTCATCATTTTATTGTTCAGATTGGTGGCATTATCGGTGATAATCTTCCTGGGCAACCCATACCGGCAAATTATCTCTTTTTTGATGAACCTAACCACCACACTCCTAGTGACACTAGCGTATGAAGCCGCTTTAACCCATTTAGTGAAGTAGTCAATGGCGACCAAAATGAAGCAATGTCCATTCGAAGCTTTGGGCTCAATAGCTCCAATCACGTCTATACCCCAAATAGAGAATGACCAAGGCCCTGCCAAGACGTTCAAAGGTATGGGTAGAGCATTGACATTATCGGCAAAGGCCTAGCACTTGTGGCACTTCCTCACATGGATGCAACAATCGTTTTCCATAGTGAGCAAGTAATACCCTGCTCTCAGAATCTTCAGGGCCATGGCATGTTGTTGGCATGTGTTCCAAAGGATCCCTCATGCACTTCTACTAGCATTTGCTCCGCCTTTCTGGCATCCACACATCGAAGCAAAACCATATCATGGTTCCTCTTGTACAGGATATTCCTACTTAGGAAAAAGCTGGCTGCCAACCTTCGCAACATTCTCTTGTCGTTGTTAAAGGCCTCCCGTGGGTATTCCTTGTCTATGATGTACCATTTGATATCGAAGAACCAAGGTTTACCATCTTGGTCTTCTTCTATCAAGTAGCAATGTGCAAGCTTGCCGCAACATCTGAATTCGATGTACGGAAAATCCCCGTGCGGGGTGAGTTGGAACATGGACGCTAGAGTGGCAAGGGCATCAACCACCTGATTCTCCTCTCTAGGAATGTGATGAAAGGATATGTCATCGAAGAATTCTATCAACTTTCTGATGTAGGCCTGATAAGGTATCAACTTATGATCCCTAGTCTCCCATTCTCCTCTCAACTAGTGGATTACACGGGCTGAGTCCCCATATACCTTGAGCAACTTGATCTTGAAGTCAATTGCCGCTTGGTTCCCAAGGGCGCACACCTCGTAGTTAGCTATGTTTTTGGTGCAGTCAAAACCCAACCTAGCTATGAAAGATATATATTGCTCGTCGGGGGAAACCAAAATCGCCCCAAGTCCATGGCCTAGTGCATTAGACGCGTCGTCAAACCACATAATCCATTTGTCCCTATCTTCATCCTCTACTTCCTCCTCGAAAAAGGTCATGATGTCCTCGTCCAAGAATTCTGGATGCATAGGCTGGTAGTCATTGATGGGCTGTTAAGCCAGGTAATCTGCCAAGGCACTCCCCTTTATCGCCTTTTGAGTGACATAAATAATGTCAAATTCCGATAGTAGAACCTGCCACCGAGTAATCCATTCGGTAAGAGCGGGTTTTTCAAAGATGTACTTGACTGGGTCCATTTTAGACACCAACCAAGTGGTATAGTTCAGCATGTACTGCCTTAGACGGTGGGCTGCCTACACCAGGGCACAACATGTTCTTTCGAGCAAAGAGTAGTTCATTTCACACGCTGTGAACTTCTTGCTTAGGTAATAGACGGCCTGTTACCTTTTTTCGGATTCGTCATGCTACCCCAACACACAACCATTGACTCATCCAACACTGTCATATACAGGATTAGGGGTCTTCTAAGCACCGGTGGCACAAGCATAGGGGGATTCATGAATCACTGCTTAATTCTTTCGAATGCCACTTGGCATTCGTCGTCCCATTGGATAGACTGGTTCTCACACAATAGCTTAAAGAGAGGCTCACAAGTGGCGATCAGTTGTAATATGAACCTCGCTATGTAGTTCAATCGTCCTAGGAAACCTTGGACCTGCTTCTCGGTGCGCGGCTTGGGCATTTCGAGGATGGCCTTCACTTTATCTGGGTCTACCTCTATCCCTTTCTGGCTCACAATAAAACCAATCAACTTTCCCGACTTGACCCCAAAAGTGCACTTTGCGGGATTCAACCTTAATCGGTACTTACATAGCCTCTTGAACAACTTTCATAAGTTGACAAGGTGTTCCTCCTTGGTCTTTGACTTGGCAATCATATCATCCATGTAGACCTCATTTTCTTTGTGCATCATGTCGTGGAATAATGCCACCATAGCCTGTTGGTAAGTTGCCCTAACGTTCTTGAGCCCAAAGGACATCACCTTGTAGTAGAAAGTTCTCCACAGGGTGACGAAGGTCATCTTCTCCATGTCCTCTGGTGCCATCTTTATTTGATTATAGCTCAAGAACCCATCCATGACAGAAAACAAGGAAAAATTGGTCGAGTTATCTATGAGGATATCAATGTGCGGTAAAGGAAATTTATCCTTTGGACTAGCTCAGTTTAGATCTCGATAGTCCACGCACATTTGCACCTTCCCCTCTTTCTTAGGGATTGGTACGATGTTGCTGACCCATTCCGGGTATTGAGCAACGGCCAAGAAGCTAGCATTAAACTGCTGATGCAATCCTACCCCGCAAGGGCATTGGATAGAAAACTCCAAGTAGATTGGGCCAGAGATGCAAGAGAAGGCCCTAGGGTTCTTATGAGCCTTAGGGTAGATTTCGGGCCCATGGGCTAAGTACGAGCCCACTTATCTTTGTAAATATTAGATTAAGGTTTCATTATTTTTGGGCCTTGTATTTAGGGCTCCATAATGTAGGTAGGGTACCCTAGAAATATAGGATTTTTCAGCCCTTGTATTTTAGGGCACCTAGACTAGTTTTTGTATTAGGGGTAGTTTTGTAATTTCACATACACTAAGTGGATATTTGATGTGTGTGGTTGGAAATAAATTTAATTAAATTGGTAGAAGCCCAATCCAATTAAATTTTAGAGGGGGAGGTGAGCATTTGCTTACTACACCCCATTGCCACATCATATAGTCACACTTTGTGCATGTCCTTCATGCTTTTCATGCCTCATGACACCTAAGCACACTTAGTGGAGAATCTTGGAATTGATCTTGGATTAGTGGGCTGAACCATAACTAAAATTCACTAATCATAATTAGTGAAATTTTGGCTCCAAAGTTTGGCTCCACAAATTCAATTTCAAATTCAAGTGAAATTTGAATTTCCCTCCAATTTTGTGTGACACTTAGGCTATAAATAGAGGTCATGTGTGTGCATTTTTTTGAACTTTGATCATTTGAATATTAACTTCAGATTTCAGAGCTCTTTTGGAGCACAAAATTTCGTGCTCTTCTCTCCCTCTCCCTTCATTCATCTCCTTCTTCCTCCAAGCTCTTATCCATGGCCTCCTATGGTGGTGAGCTTCTTCTAGACTCATCTTCTCCTTGAAGTGGCGTCTCCTCTCTCTCTTCCTTCTCCATTCCGCTGCCATTTATCTTCCAAGAAGCAAAGGAATCCATTGATGAAGAAGATCCTAGGCCTACAAGCTCCAATGGAGCTTGCATCATGTGTTATCAGAGCATCTTCATCTAGGTGATGTTCTTTTGCTTCCTCTATCTTTTTGTTCGGTGAATTCTCTTTAATTCCTTGTTCTTCATCTTATTCTCCATGTATATCCTCCATTGTCTTGTGGTTTGGTGCTGTTTAGAGTAGATTAAAAAAAAATAAACCGATTAAATCTTAGATCTACACTTGTTCTTGCATTTCTATGGTTCAAATTTTGTAGATCTACTCTTGAATCTTGTTTTTGTGTTGATTTTAGGTTCTATCAATTTTAATTCATAATATTCTTGTTCTGAACCTTTAGATCTAAATTTTGTTCCAAAATATTGATTAGAAAAAAAAAACACAAAAATCTAAGTGTAAATCACTTAATCCATGTTGTCTTAGAGTCATGTTTAGTCATAGTAATTGTCACATTATGTTCTAAGTTTGTGTTGAATTTTATTTTGTTGATTGAATTCTAGATACATTTGTTCATGTATTCTTGTCATTCTTAGCCTATCTTTTGAATTTTGAGTCTAATTCATGCATGTTATTTAGTTCATAACATGTTCTAAATCAATTCCTAGAAGTAGTCTTGTTCTTGAACTTTTTTTTTTTGCTTTCTAAGTTTCCTACATGATGCCTATGATGAAGTTGAGTTGTGGTGCTGAGTTGTGGCTGGATTTGTGAATCAAAATAAGTCTTAAGCTCTCTTTAATTGTGTTATTCAAGATAATTGAGCATAAGCAAACACAAATTGTAACTATCCAAGCCTTAAGCAACATAAACACTACTCTTGATTTCTAGGCTGAAATCGCTGGTGCTGGCAGCTTGAACATACGAACTTGTATAAATTACTGGGAATTGGTAACTACGTTTTTTGAGCTGAAACTTTTACTGAATTTTCTAGACATCTGGACCAAAATTATAAAAAAAGAATCAAGCGATTTGGATTAAAGAAAAAAATAATAAAAATCTCACAAGTTGGCAGAAAAATCAGTGTCCAGGAAAAAAAAAGAAAAGTGAAAGGAAAGTGTGCTTGTTGTTTTGGCTCAAAATTTGTTCTATAATTGGTGCATATTTTATACCAATCCTAATTCTGAAATTTCAATTGAACATTATTGTGAAAACAAGTGCCAAAACTAGAGGTTTCTTGAGTCTTTTTTTTTAGAGTTTTTCTACTCTACTCTAGAGCCATTCTAGGTTTCTCTTTGAGTCCTAGCTTGCTTTTTGTGCTTTTCATTGCTTTAATTGTTGAATAATCCTTGGAAATTTGTCTTGTTAAAACTCTATTGGTTTAGCTTTCATTTCATTTTTTTTTTGTCTTTGGTTATTGCTTGTCTCTTTGTTTCCTTGCTTGTGAGTTGCCATATAGGGAATTGGAAAGGAGGATTGGTGCCATATCTTGAAGAATTTGAGTCAAGAAGCAAGGGGCCAACCACCTTAAGAGCTATTGGACTAAGAAGCACTCCAAATTGAGTGAAACACTAAAGAGAGAATAGCCACCACAATTGAGGACTTTTTTCTTTGTAATTTTGTAATTGGCAATTTGCTTTGCTTTCAAATTTTGTAACAAAAAGGCCTTTCATTGGAAGTAAGTTGGGAGCCTCCGCTAGGTCACCCTACTTCCATTTGTGTGTAATAATTTTAGGCAATTTCCCCTTAGGATAGTGAGTGTTTTGTTGGGAACCTTAAATGAGGTCATCCAAACACTCTTAGGATCCGCCTAGTTTGCATTTCTTGCACTTTAATTTCTTGCTTATTTTCATAGCTTATTTCCTTTACCCTCCATTGTCAAACTACCTAGATAGCTTGCCTTTTACTAATTAGTTTTTACCTTATCTTTCACACCTCTTTTAGTGTTTATTTTGGCTAGTTTCAACCATAGTTTATTTTACCTTTTGTTTTCAAACCCCCAACAAGAAAGAACCATAACTTAGGAACCAACATGAGTCTTCATTCTTCATCTAGTGTTAATGGTGAGGGTTCTACTCCTAAGGACCCCTTGTATAAGATATTAGATGAGTTGAGATCCCTTAAGTTGTGGAAAGAAAAACAAGAGAGAAAAGAAAAAGGTAAAAAAAGAGTGGAAGAAATAAGTCAAGATGAAAGAAAGAAAATAAGAGAGGAAGAAAGAAGAAAAATAATGAAAGAAATGAAAAGAGAAAAACATGTCTCCTATAGTAGTCATAACTCTTGCAAGAGCCTAAGTGAAGAACTTCGTGACTATTATGAAGGAAGGCATAGGTCACATCTTAGACCTCACTCCCATAGGATAGAAAATGAAAGAAAGCCTCAAGAGGTTAACATTAAACTCCCATACTTCCATGGGAAGGACAATGTAGAGGCTAATTTAGATTGGGAAATAAGGGTAGAGAAACAACTTAAAAGGAAGTCTACTTCAAAATCTTATGGCTCTCACTCTTATCCAAAGAAAGACCAAGGTCAAGGAATCTTAGGGGTGAGACCTTCTAAGCCCAAAGATAATAAGGGGAAGACAATAGAAAAGCAACCCCTTAAGGCTAGTATGCAAGAAAAGACTAGCTCCATGAAGTGCTTTAAATGTCTTGGAAGAGGACATATTACTTCTCAATGCCCCACCAAGAAAACCATGATTATGAGGGGCCAAGACATTTATAGTAGCCAAGATGAGGCTACTACTTCACCTTCCTCTAGTAAAAGTGAAGAAGCAAAAGGGGAAGAATCTAGTGAAGAGATCTACCCCCAAGAAGAAGGACAACCTTTAATGGTTAAGGAGGAGTGTAAGGAGGTAAGTGTCTCCTCCAAGAGGTTAGCTAAGAAAGAAAGACATTTTGAAATAAAGACAAATATTAAAGAAATTTCCCTTCTTAGACAACCTCCACATTTTCTCCTTTGTAAAAAGACACTTCTTAGCATTGCCACATCTCTTAGGCTTGAGTTTAATCCTCAAGTAAAGGAGTTGTTGGATGAGGGTTTGGTTCGCAAGAGATTAAATCCTTGTGCTTTGTTGGTGCCCAAAATAGGTATTATTAGGCACCAAATCCCTAAAATAGGTGGTGTGATGAATGTTTTGGGTGGTGCAACACTCTTTTGTAAAATCACTCGTGCACCCAAAATCTTCATGATTTGTGTACATAGGGACTCATTAGGTAGGTTTGTTCTTATTTTTAGTTTCAATACAAACTTAGGCACTCATATGGGACACCTTAGGTTTGTCATACTTTTTGGTAGGAATAATCAACATGAAAATACAGAAAAAGGTATGTTCTATTGCTTTACTTTTCTTAATTTTTTAAATTGTGATCAAGGGGTTCCCATGAACCCTAAGAGAATAAAGGTCATTCCTGAGTGGCCCGCTCCACCAAGTGTAAGAAAAAATTGGGGCTTCCAAGACTTAACAAGCTTTTACAAAAGGTTTGCCCCATATTTTTCTATACTTGTAGCACCACTCATTGAGTTGGTGAGGAACCATGTTCCTTCATGGGAAGATGCCCAGGAAATGAGTTTTCAGACCTTACCTTGCTTCAACATACTAAACACCACTAATACATATGTTTTTGTTCTTTTTACAGGTGTTGAGGAAAAAAGCCCAGCGTTTCAAGAACCTCGGGATTTGAGGTCAAATCCTTTTCAAGGGGGAGGGAATGATGCAATCCTACCCCGCAAGGGCATTGGATAGAAAACTCCAAGTAGATTGGGCCAGAGATGCAAGAGAAGGCCCTAGGGTTCTTATGAGCCTTAGGGTAGATTTCGGGCCCATGGGCTAAGTACGAGCCCACTTATCTTTGTAAATATTAGATTAAGGTTTCATTATTTTTGGGCCTTGTATTTAGGGCTCCATAATGTAGGTAGGGTACCCTAGAAATATAGGATTTTTCAGCCCTTGTATTTTAGGGCACCTAGACTAGTTTTTGTATTAGGGGTAGTTTTGTAATTTCACATACACTAAGTGGATATTTGATGTGTGTGGTTGGAAATAAATTTAATTAAATTGGTAGAAGCCCAATCCAATTAAATTTTAGAGGGGGAGGTGAGCATTTGCTTACTACACCCCATTGCCACATCATATAGTCACACTTTGTGCATGTCCTTCATGCTTTTCATGCCTCATGACACCTAAGCACACTTAGTGGAGAATCTTGGAATTGATCTTGGATTAGTGGGCTGAACCATAACTAAAATTCACTAATCATAATTAGTGAAATTTTGGCTCCAAAGTTTGGCTCCACAAATTCAATTTCAAATTCAAGTGAAATTTGAATTTCCCTCCAATTTTGTGTGACACTTAGGCTATAAATAGAGGTCATGTGTGTGCATTTTTTTGAACTTTGATCATTTGAATATTAACTTCAGATTTCAGAGCTCTTTTGGAGCACAAAATTTCGTGCTCTTCTCTCCCTCTCCCTTCATTCATCTCCTTCTTCCTCCAAGCTCTTATCCATGGCCTCCTATGGTGGTGAGCTTCTTCTAGACTCATCTTCTCCTTGAAGTGGCGTCTCCTCTCTCTCTTCCTTCTCCATTCCGCTGCCATTTATCTTCCAAGAAGCAAAGGAATCCATTGATGAAGAAGATCCTAGGCCTACAAGCTCCAATGGAGCTTGCATCAACTGCTTTTTCACCTTTTCTTTTATCTTCAAAGACATCTCGGGCTTCATCCTCTTCAGCTTTTGCTTCACCAGGGAACACTCGGGATTCAGAGGTAATCTATGTTGTACGATATCGGGACTCAACCCAGGCATATCTTGGTAGGACCAAGTGAAGATGTCTTGGTAGTCTGGCAGCAAAGCCACCAATTCATCTCGGACATTCGTGGACATGTCAGTGCCAACCTTGACCTCTTTTCTTTCTTCGCCAACACCTAAGTTTACAATCTCCATTTCTTCTTGGTGTGGCTTCACTTCCCTGTCTTCCTGTTTGACCATTCTTTTTAGCTCTGGGGGAAACCTCCAATCCTCATCTTCCTCTTTCTCAGCTTGATTTATCAATTGCTCAAAATCAACGTATAGGTCCTTGGTATCATTACCTTTACAGGACTCATTGTTGGATCTGTACCATTTAATCGCATCACAAATAAATATGCAGAAGAATGAAAATAGATGAAAGTGCAAGAGCAAATGTAGAAGGATTGTGTATTTATAATTTCGTGGTAACAAAAGACATGCCCAAACAGGGAGAAAACCCTAAAGCCCAGGCCCAGCAATAGGGTTAGAACTAACGAATTACATTGAGTTTGCCACGGAAACCCTGAGTTTTTTGACAATTTTCCAATTCCCCAATTCGAACTCCGGAGGACACGGCCATACCCAATTTGGTTGCTCTTGAGGGGTTTCTTCGTGTATCACAGCAACCCATCCTTCGCACATCCACCCCGCGCTGATAAAGCTTTGATCGATGTGACATATGGGGACTCCTTTCACTTGCAGCCTTTGCGGCTGGCCCGCGCTTCTCTCCCTCCTTTCTTGGGCAATCCTCCTTATGCCGGTGCGCGTACCTTCTCTCCCTCCTTCTCATATCCCAGCTCAAACCTTCCACGGTTTCCTGTGAACTCTACCAGGCTTGTTATGCCATTGTCATTCCGGCTCAAACCCATTCTGGGTTCATAACCATGCCTCAACATCACTCGAGCCACCATCAACATGGCACCAGATGAGCGAGGTTGTACCGGGGGAGACTCCACGTAAGCATTGCTCACAACTTCCAATGCTTGAAAGGATGTTTCCAAGGACTCCTCTATGACCTCCACATAAGGCGCAGAAGAAGGATAACTCATAAGAATGCCTTCTTCTCCCAAGACTATAATCAATTGCCCCTCCACCACAAATTTCAACTTTTGGTGTAGTATTGAAGGGACCACCCCAACCGAATGAATCCAAGGTTGGTCTAATAAGCAGTTGTAGAAGGGATTTATGTCCATCACTTGGAAGGTAATTTGGCACACATGGGGTCTGATTTGGATTGGGAGATTGATCTCCCCCCTTACATCCCAGCAACTGTCGTCGAAAGCCCACTCTACCATGGAGCTTGGCCTTAGGTGTGATGCATTAAAAGGAAGCTTGTCCAAAGTAGCCTTGGGCATGACATTGAGGGAAGAGCCGTTGTCAATAAGCACTTTGGCCACTATGTGGTCCAAACATTTGACAGATATGTGCAAGGTCCTGTTGTGTCCCTTGCCCTCGACGGGTATTTCCTCATCGGCGAAAGTGAAGTAGTTGTTGGCCGTAATGTTGTTGATTATGCCCCTGAAACCCTCCACAGATATGTCGCTACATGGGCTTTATTCAAAATCTTGACTAATAGTGCCCGATTAGGCTCAGAGTTCATAAGTAGTCCCAACAGAGATATCCTAGTTGGGGTTTTATTTAGTTGTTCAATTACCTTGAACTCGCTCCATTGGATGATTCTCAGGAACTCGGTTGCTTCTTCAGCGGATATTCCATTTTTGCTGAAGTCATCCTCTTCCTTGGCAAACCTTCCAGCCGGGACTTCGTCATTCGGAATCGAACCTACCTTATCGCTCTCTTCCATGCCCGCCTTTGCTTTCCCCTTTGGGTCTTTGGATCGCACTAGTGGCTCGGGTGCTGCGATGATCCGCTCGCTATGAGTCATGTCGCTCATGCAAAAGATGTTTGTGACCTTAGCAAAGTATAAATCATCTTTAACGTGCATGATGGACGCGTCTTTCCTTCCGTCGGGCCCTTGTGTGTCGTACCCTATGGCACCACCTTGTCACTTTTGTAGGGGAAAGGTGCAGGCTTCTTAACTGGGTGGGACATGCTGGAAACCTCGGGGCTTTTGTGTGGCAACATCCCTAGTGAAGTGGATCACCAATGGCTTGGGTTTGCTCGGGCTCTTATCAACTGACTGCATGCACACATCTCCTTCCCCCTTTCTTGTGCCACAAACTTCAATTAGGCCTTTGTCCATCATCCCCTATAGCAACTCCTCCGCCATTGGGCATGTCTCCACGTCGTGTGATGTCCCCAGATGTAACAAACAAGAATATCCATTGTCCCCATCAAGGAAAATCATGTCCGCTTTGTGCAGTGCTTCCAATATGAACCTCCTAGAGGTTAACACGTCTTCCATCCGCTTTGGCCCCTAAGGTCTACACTCCTCCACCACATTAACTGTTGAGCCTCCATGACTGGCGAGGGTATTCGCCCTTACATTCGGGCTGTCCTCTTGAAATGTCAACCACCCCGCGTTAATCAAACTTTGTACCTTGTGTTTGAAGGCCACGCATTGCTCTATTGAATGCCCCGAGACACCCCGTGATAGGGGCAGGTTGCATTGGGGTTGTACCAATGAGGGAAAGGAGACTGGTAGATCTTCCCAGGGTTCACCATCGCCATCTGGTTGGTGATCAAGGATGGTAGCAAGTCAGCATATGGCATCGGGATTGGGGTGAATTCTACAGGCTTCTTTGCTGGAAAATTCCTTCCCGAATTGGTGCTTGTCCTGGGATTGGTGTTGCCGGTGGGACAAGATTGTGCGGGAAATGAGTTTTGTGGAGGGGGGCTTTGTGGTCAAGTGGGCAACCTTTGTTGGATGGGCGTCGGATTGGGAGGGTTTCCGATGTTGGCCGAATAGTTTGGTTGGTGTAGGGAATATTGGTAAGTGGGGTTGTGAGGGGTTTGTTAGGATTTAGGCCATGTAGGAGCTGAAGTTATAGCATGGGTGTCTCCCTCCTTCTTCTTGGCTCCACTCGCTCTGAACCTCCTATTGCTTGTGCTTGCGGAAGCGGCATAATCGAACTTTCCCCTTCTCAAGACTACCTCAATCCTCTCGCCCGCAAATACCAAATCTATGAAACTAGAGGGCATGTAACCCACTATCTTCTTAAGGTAGAACACTGGCAGTGTGTCCACTATCATGGTTATCATTTCTCTTTCCATCATGGGGGGTGCCACTTGGGTTGCCAGGTCCCTCCACCTCTGGGCATACTCTTTAAAGGACTCATGCTCCTTCTTGCTCATATTCTGCAATTGGGTTCTATCAGGAGCCATGCCGGTGTTGTATTGATACTACTTGATGAAGGCAACCATCAAGTCCTTCCAAGAACAGATCCGAAAAGCTTCCAAGTTAGTATACCTGGTGACCGCCGCCCCGACCAAGCTTTCTTGGAAAAAGTGCATTAAGAGATTCTCATCTCTAGAGTATGCCCCCATCTTCCGATAGTACATTTTTAAGTGGTTCTTCGGGCAAGTAGTCCCCTTGTACTTATTGAAATCCGACACCTTGAACTTTGGAGAGATGATGATGTCAGGCACTAAGCACAACTTCGCCATGTCGGCAAACGGGTAATCACCGATCCCTTCGATGGCCCTCAGCCTTTCTTCTATGAGATCCAACTTCTCCCTTTCTTCCATGGCCGGAGGCAGTCTCCCCACTGAGAAGTGCAGAGGTTGCAGTGGGCGGTGTTGAGGAGCTCCCGTGGCATTGGGTTGAGGCATACCACTAAACGCTGGTCCCTCAATGGCATACATAGGGTATGGTTCGATGTCACCCAGAGCATGATCCCGAGGCTCTTCACAGGCTTCCCCCACAGGTTGAGCGAAGGGTGCATGTCCCAACTGGGGTTGCTGGCCTTCAAGGGGAATGGGAACGGAGTGGTTGGCGTTTTTGTTGGGCAGGTGCACTGCATTGGGTGGTGTATAGTTGGGGGGTAAGTCATATGGGAAAGAATTCCTATTTTGCCCCATATAGGGACCACCTATGCTGCCTAACACCTCCCCTCCTTGACCTACCATGACCAGGGCTGGTTGGCTTGTTTGGTTTATGGCGGATGGGTGAGTCGGATCCACCTCAGCGACGGTGCTGGTGGTGGCAACTGCGACCACATTGTTCTCCATCATCTGTTTCATACTTAACATGGCCTCCATCATAGAGGTCATTTGATCCTTCATGGCCTCCATGTCGGCCTTCATTTGCTCTTGTATTTCTTCTATCTCACTCATGATTTAGTTTTGGCACGGGTTTGATAGGGATGCCATAAATCGTGTTCGATCCTTTTGGTTACTGTGTTACTTTGACTACGACTACTAAAAGAACAAAATGCAATGAGTAATGCGACAACGAATTAAACATGAATGCATGATAATGATAAGTTGTCAAAGTATTGAACCCACACAAAAATTTCAGCAAAGACATAGGGTTGAATCGAATCTCATTTCATTAAGAGACAGTACTATTTATCTTGTCAAAGTCAAAGCATAAAATACAAACACCTCAGCGGTTCCTAATTATGTGGGACAACAACTCGATCATATGCTGACAATAATTGAAAAGCCTATGAACTTCCTCAGGAGCCAAGTATACGTCTGCCATGGCCTTGGCTCTGGCTAATAGCCTTGGAAGCTCTTGACTCCCATTCAGAGTGAAGGCGAACCTATCCATCCATTTCATGGCTTCTCCATGTAATGAATCTATCACTCTCTCCCTTGCTTCCCTTTCTGCTTGCAGAGCCGATACTTTTGCATGCTCGTCCTCTAGCTTTTGCTCATGGATAGCAGCTAGGTTTAGCTTCTCTTTATACTAGTCAATGACTATCCGCATATTCTCTTTCATCCTACTCAATTGTTCGGTCAAGCTCCTCTTTGACCTTTGACAAGCCTTCAACTTGTCCTCTAATATCATACTTTCCATCCTTGACTTGTCCCTTTCGACCCTTCAAAGCTTGAGTTCGCTGTTGCTGCCCCATAAAGCCCCTCATAACTTGTTTCGGCCCCATTCTTCTTTTTGGGACCTCTTCGTTTCTCGTTCTAATGCTTCGGCTATGGCCATGTTGACATCCCTCAGCTTGTCACACTCTTTCCTGATCCTTATGGTTGTTGTCTTGAACTTTTCCTTGACCACTCGCTTCCTTTCAAGTTCCGCTTTCAAGGCTTGCACTTCTTCGCTCTCCTCAGGGACTTCAGTCTCTTCCCCACTTGAAATCTTTAGCTTCGGAAGCCAAGTTATCCCTTGCATCCGAGCCTTCAACCATTTATGATATCCGCTAATAACACCGTTGCTACTTCCTCTAAGCTCCTTATCCTTTCTTTGCACTGCATTCGTTTTTCGGACTCTTTGAAGCATTTTTGCATTAGGGTCACTGAAACCTTGTGCGATACTCTCTTCCGATGGCGCCCCTCTCATATGGTAGCCTAGTTGTCTTATGGCATGTACGAGATTATAATTAATACAACCCTCGTTCCCATCAAGGGGACGTTTGGGAACCCTTCACATGAGCACAAAACTTCGGCCCCTCCTTCCTTCCATCGGGGAAACCAATTGACAGACGCCCCTACCATAATTGCCAAGAGTTCTTCCCAATTTTCTTTCCCTCTCTCGGCACACATGTGATCACCTTGTAGGGGACAAATGGGTCTACTTGCATGAAGAAAAATGTGAGAGACTAGCCATACATAAAGAGTGGGTGTGCAACAGACAATTCTTGTGCTACTCTTCTTGCATCTTGGGTCGAATGTGTCATAAGCATCGGCCAAAATAGCAACGACCGGACTTTCCTTGCTATAGTGATAAGCAAGAAAAGCATCGATCACTGTTAGATCCACTAGCCCATCCACATTTGGAAAGAGGACGATCCCAAACACCAACAGTGCTAAAACATCAACGAATGAAGTCCACTCTCCTTGATCTACCAAAGCTTTTGCTTTCTCTTCCAAGTGCTTCCTTCGTATCCCAAACTTTCCTTAAAAGAGGGTGTTTGGTTCGATCCCATGTTTAATAGAATGAAAAACTCTGCTGATCAATACTTCAACACCCTATCATAGAGGAAATATGATGAATGCATGAGGGAATGTTTATGCTATGCATGGCAAAAATGCATTTTATTTACAGACACAAGAGCCCGGAAGACCATCTCTTCTTACCCACAATGCATTGGGCATCATGGTTCATTCGTAGTCATTACCATGGTGCCCCATGCATGCATTTAAAAAGGTGATGCGGACCTTCCGACTTCCCATGACAAAATGATGAGACAAATGCAATGCACGAGTGGTGACACAATATGAGTATGCATGCGTGGGAGCATGTGGTTGATAGCACAAATAGAAACATACTGGATGAACGAGCATGGTAACACAATCAATTAATGCCGAAATGACATAACAACATGGCAAGCATAGGAAAGACGCACACAATCATGACATCATAAAGATATGCATGGCTATATAAAGGAAACGAAACATAGTGTGTTTGTTCCGTGCCCCTATTTCAGGAACCTAATAGGAGGGACTAAAGGTTTGCTACTTAGTGATAACTCCCAAGGTGGTTGCATATATCTTTCAAAGGTTTCTAGAGATATCATCCTCTTTGATATCAAACATTGTGGCGGTAGGGACTACCAATGACAATGTATCATCAAAGAGAAAAACTCTAGATGAGGTTTCACTGTCATCAAGCGAGTCGGAGACTCAGCATGACCATAGATCAACCTCCACTTCCTATGTTCCCATGGACCCGGGTATAGGGCCCTAATAACTCACCGTGTGTGCAAAGGTGTAGGTGCCATGTGTGCATCAAATAAACAAATATTTATAAATGCATGTATTAAGTAAACAACCACACCAAATACAAAAGCATCGAAAGAGTTATATGAACACAGGAGCATGAAAGAAAGAAAGGGAAACAAAACAAAGAGGAAGTCATGATAAATATTGCAGGGACGCATTGTAATTGATTACAATATTTGGTAATCGATTACTCCTTACTTAACTGCCTGTAATCGATTACACTATTGTGGTAATCGATTACCAGAGAGCATTTTAGCCAAAACTAAATGGTGAATGACTTTTAAGGGAAAATGGATTTGAATGAATATCAAAATACTTTCTTAAAGAAAATATATATGAAAAATACTTTATGAATGAATCTTAATAAACTAATTCACATATCATATTCAAAATCATGCATAATTATTTAAAGGAAACATATATATATTCAATTATATCAAAATAATCAACACAAGTATTGAAGAATAAAGATCATAGATATTATCAAAATATTTAAATGAGACTTCATGCTTTGAGAAAGAAAATTAACTCAATCAAGAACATATAAACACATACTCACAATTTCAATCAATCAAGACAAACAAATAAAATTTTGTTAGTCATCATAATCAAAATTAATTGAAAGGAAAATTTCAACCAAAATAATTTTTTTAAAAAGAATGGTTTTGATGTTACCTTTTTCATGATTAAAGTATCTAATTCTTCAAAGATGGAAGTCATATTTTTTACTTTTTGCTTAATCTTCTTGAGAGATGTTCTCATCACTTTCATAGTCCTTGGTTAGAAGGTTTATCTCCTTCCCGGAACCGTCGGATGAGTCATTGTCATCCCATGCAATGTAGGCCTTCTTGGTCCTTCTTTCTTCATACCTTTTCTTATCACTTTTCTCAGGCCATTCCTCATTTGAAGGACAATTTGCTTTGATGTGACCAAGTTGGTTGCATTTGTAGCATCTAAGAACTTGAGAGTCTTCTTGAGATCTTCTTCCATTGTTGAAGTTCTGACACCTCTCGATTCTTTTTTTCTTGACATTTTTTAAAATTCTTCACAAAGAGTGAGAAGTCTTCTTCATCATCTGATTCTTCTTCTTCATTTTCTTCTTGCATTGATGAGGAGGCTTTAAGTGTTATACTTCTTTTCTTTTTTTTGGTTTCTTCATTTTGATTAAGACGTTGGAGTTCCATTTCATGTTCCTGCAATTTTCCAAACAAAGTAGCAAGAGACATAGAGGAAAGATCTTTACTTTCAGAAATAGCAGTCACCTTGGGCTGCCATTCTCTACTTAAGCATCTTAAAACTTTATTAATTAGATCTTCATTAGGGAAGATTTTTCCTAAAGAGACAAGATGGTTGACTATATGTGTGAATCTTTTCTGCATACTATGTATGTTTTCATTAGGATTCATCCTAAACAATTCATATTCATGTGTAAGGGTATTGACTCTAGATCTTTTCACATTAGTGGTGCCTTCATGTGTAAGTTGGAGAGTATCCCACATCTCCTTGGCATTTGTGCAATTTGACACTCTAAAATACTCATCTATTCCTAGGGCTGAAGTAATAATGTTTTTGGCTTTAAGATCATACTGGATTTTTCTTCTATCTTCTTTAGTCCACTTATCTCTAGGTTTTTGTGTTGTGGTGCTAGTGCTTACATCTACTACAGTATGTATGTAAGGTCCTATTTCTATTGCTTCCCAAATGTTTAAATCTATGGCTTCAATGAAAATCTACATACGGGTTTTCCAATAGTGGTAACCCTCACCATTGAAGATAGGGGGCCTATGGATGGAATTTCCTTCAGGAAACAAAGAATTTGAAGAGGCCATGAATCTTGAAGTGGTTAAACTTTCTACAAGATACCTGCTCGGATACCACTTGTTGGATCAAGTGGCCTTGGAATAATTAAGAAGGAGGGATTGAATTAATTATTAGTAAACCTTTACTAATTAAAACTTATCCTTCTTAATGTTACTAGATTCAATTAGGCTTTTACTACAAAGTTAAGAAAGTAAAGAACAGAAATAGAAACTTAACCAAAAGTAAAAGCGATAATTAAAGTGCACAGCAGAAATTAAAGAATGTAGGGAAGAAGAAGACAAACACAAGAGTTTTATACTCGTTCGGCAACAACCCATGCCTACATCCAGTTCCCAAGCGACCTGCGGTCCTTGAGATTTCTTTTCAACCTTGTAAAACCCTTTACAAGCAAAGATCCAAAAGGGATGTACCCTCCCTTGTTCTCTTTGAACAACCAAGTGGATGTACCCTCCACTTGAACTGATCCACAATAGATGTACCCTCTCTTGTTGTCAGTTACAACAACCCAAGTAGATGTACTCTCCACTTGTACCACAAAGGATGTACCCTCCAATGTGTTAAGACAAAGTTCTCAGGCGGTTAGTCCTTTGAAACTTTGTGGTGGGGAAACAAAAGATATCTTAGGCGGTTAGGCGGTTAGTCCTTTGAAATCTTTTGTTTATGGGAAAGGGAAGAATCAAAAGAATTCTCAGACTGTGTCATTTTGAATTCTTTGACAAGGGAGAAGGGAGACACAAAAGAATTCAGTCGGTTAGTCCTTTGCTCTTTTGGAAAAGGGAGAAGAGAGACACAAAAAGAATTCAGGCGGTTAGTCCTTGGCAAATTCTTTTTGGCAAAGGGAGAAGGGAATGAAAAAGATGAATAACACACTTTTGTTTTCTGTGAAAGAACAAAATTTGGAAACTAGAAAACATAGAAAGCTTTTGGCAAAGGAAGAAGAAGAAGTAGAAGTTCAAAGAGATGTTCAAAAGTTAATTGGAAAAGTTCTAATAATTGTTCTTGAAATGCAAGTCAAGGTCTTGCTTTTATAGACTCTTCATGTCTGGTCAAGAAAACCATTAGAAGAGTTATAACCTTTAGAAAAACTTGAAAACCATTGGAAGAGTTACATCTTTTGATTTTTATTCAAAACTTGTCACTGGTAATCGATTACCAAAACCATGTAATCGATTACACAAAGCTTTTTATGAAAGGATATGACTCTTCACAATTGATTTTGAATTTCAACGTTCAGATACACTGGTAATCGATTACCAATATCTTGTAATCGATTACACCATTTTGAAATCAATTGGAACGCTGCAAATTCAGTTGAAAACTTTTGAAATCAAACTTTGCCGCTGGTAATCGATTACAGGAAACTGGTAATCGATTACCAGAGAGTAAAAACTCTAGCAACTTAGAAAATTTTGAGAAAAACTCTTTTGAAAAACAAAATTGTGTTGTGTTTGTTTTTTGAAAAATCTTTTCAATACTTCCCTTGTGAAGTCTTCTTGATTTCTTCTCTTGAATCTTGAATTTAACTTCTCTTGATTCTTGAATCTTCTTGATTTCTTCTCATGAAACTTGATCTTGAATTTGTGGACTCGATCTTGAAATCATTCTTTGGGCTTTTTGTCATCATTTTTGTCATTATCAAAAATACTTGAATCAATTTGATTCATCATCGTGAAGCTTGCTTCTACACGCCGAAACAACTCTTTCTCTTCTTTTCAAAAATCAAGAGATTGTTTCAAGGTCCAAAAACGACTTTTCTTTGGTTCAAATCAATCTTTCAAAAAAGATAAAAAAAAAACCAATTTAACCAACGTTTAGTTCTTAAAGAACTACATAGGTCTGATTTCCTCATTGCAATTGAGGAATACGTAGGAGCGAGGGAAACACCCTTGTCGACCCCAAAAAAGTAAAAAAATATAAAAAGGACCAAAAAGTAAAAAAAAATACAAAAAGGGAAAATAAAGGTAAAAGGGAAAATAAAGGTAAAAGGGAAAATAAATAATATTGAAGTCATGATTTGCACACTCGATTGGAGGCTGTCATCCCTTGTGATGGATGCGTGGGGTGCTAATACCTTCCCCGTACGTAAATGACTCCTAAACCCTCATTTTCAAAATACGCAGACCCTTGACCTTTTCCATTTTTGGTATTTCCGATGTTTTCCCCAAATAAACTTTGGTGCACTATTATAAAAAAGCGCTTCTACGTCGGTCAAACAGAGGATATAATGACGTTTTTCACCCGTCGTAGAATGTGACGTCGTTGAAGGTTAAAAATTTCCACGACGGGTCCAAAATCACCGTCTTAGTAAGTGAGCAACTTTCAAAGACGGTACTAAGGTAAGCACCATCTTTGAATGTCAGCTTACTAAGACGGTGCTTACCTCAACAACATCTTTGAAAGTTGCTCACATTCTAAGACGTTACTTACGTCATCTTAGAATGCCTACTTTCCAAGACGTTGCTAAGATAAGCACCGTCTTAGTAAGCTGATATTCAAAGACGGTGTTTACCTCAGCACCGTCTTTGAATTAAATATTATTTTTAAATATTGATATTTTTTGGTTTATATCCCATCAGAGAAAATATAAATAATTAAAAATAATATATATTATCATGATTGTAATTAATAATATATATTAGCATGTCAGTAAAATTCAAACATTCAAACTATCAAGGAGATTTTTAAACAAATTATCCAGAAAATTACCACAAACTCATCAATCATCATAAAGCATTGCAAAGTTTCTTTTTACCCAACACCCTTAATTGTTGCCCGGTAAAATAATAGTGCATAAGTGCGGCATTATTTGCATTCTATTTTATATGAGAGCTAGTCCTGCAATTTAATCCCCACTACTAAATTTCCAAACATTTTGATCAACCTTAAGTTACTTGGATATGAAGTGCATAAATGTAAACAATGATCAGCCATATTCCCATAAAGATATAATGGACAAATAAATTTTTATTTACACAGGCACCACTTTGATATACAAGTTCCACCAAAGGTCCATACTTACGTTCCACCAGGACATGCTTTTCCCAACTCCCCACTAGCAGCAAGTCGTGCATCCTTCTGTAAAAGCTCTACTGCAAGGACATCTCTTGCCTGAAAATCACGTATAAACCCATGATTACCAGTGTGAATACCACTTTCATTTCTTTCAAGTTTTAACACATTACTATTACTAGAGACATATTCCAAATAAACGGAAAGTGTTTCTTTTCCCTACAAACATGGCACATTCCAAATACCGGTATTGATAATTTTCATTATATATTTGGTCTTTCATATTTTAAAAAACTAGTATTTAATTTTGATATTCATTGCATTTATTTATTACATAAAATAATTTATATTTGACTATTTTACATAATTTATATTATTTAAATTATTAAAATAACACTCATTCATTTTTTAATCATATTTTTCTGTATCTAAGAATAAAAGACAAGTCCTAGGAAATTTACTAGAACTCATGCAGTCTGTTCATCCTTAGTAATCATATAAATTTACAACAACATCATAAAATTGCGTGAAAAAAGTCTAATAAATAACTGAGAAATAATCTAATAATAAAATTTTCAATTTTTTATTACATGTTAAATTTATTTTTCACATAACTTTTACTATATTCATGATTTCTAGTTAATTTTTGCTGAATATTTTCGTGGAAAAGAATAAAGAATTTTTAATTGTGCTTAAACTCTAATAAACTTATAGTATAATAATATAAATAATATTAACTAGAAAAAAAATGGACTCCGTGAATTTCAAAAAGAATACTGGGCATTTATAGTATAATATAAATAATCTTTTCGTGTCCATTAATATTTAACCATGTCAAGCGCCAACAAATATAGAAAGCTATAGAAAAATAACAAAAAATGAAATAAAAGGAAAGGAACAGCTAGTATACATACTTGGAGACACCCATTAATATTCCTAGCTTTTGGGTAAGTGTAAGCCGAATAGCCAAGCACTGCTAGAACAAGCCCAAGCACACAACACAAGCTAATAAAATAAAATTGCTTACAATGACTAAATAAGGAAACATAATGAAATTATGAAACAACTCTCAAGATTACTTCCTTAGTATGATGTCTATTTGATTACATAATATTTAGAGATATTCTAAAATATTTTAAGACACATTAAATATATTATGAGATATTTTGTATAAATTCAAACACTTCCCTTGAAGCTAATGCTTACAAAATTTTTAACATTGTCACAATTAAAAAACTAAAACCAAGTTACTTACAGTGTGGAAGAGTAAACAATTGGCAGTGGAGAAATGGAGGATCTATTTATTTTATTGATAAGATCCCCGAAAATGGAAGAGTAACCAAGGAATGGAACACAAAGCCTTATTAGTTACCTCCTCCGAAAAATAAGATCCCCAAGCTTTCTTTATATTCACAGCCCTGCTCCAGAAGAACGTAGTATTCCATGATTTAGACTTACAAAATAGAAGTTTGTAAGTTATCCACATTTCAAGTTTAGCCGGCTTTCACCCAAAGGACGGGTTAAGACTTTAAGAGTTGTGAAAATCATTCTCGGAATCTTACCTAATGTTTAAGACTTTAGGCAAATAGGTTACATGCAGATAGCTAACAAAACATTTTACTTCTTAGACATAATTATATGGCAATGGCATTCTCTCTAATCACAAATAATGAATAACTCACATACTTAATTTATGCTAGAAACAATGGTGTCACTAACAGATATTACCAAACTTACATGTCTCCTCCTTCACAATAGCCAGTTATAATGCATATGTAGTCATCCTACAGAACATGAAAATAACATAAATATTAAGGATTCGTGAACATTTAAATAAGCCTATACATTATATAGAACTTCAAACTTAAATTTTTATCTATATATAAAAGTATAAAGGAAAATTCAATAAGAAAAAGAAAGACTGAATTTTACGGTCTTTACCTTCTCCACCCAAGCATCTTTGTACTCCACAATATATGGGTAATGTAGTTTTGCTATTAGGTCCATCTGAAACGCACAGAGAGAAAGAGAGACAATATCACCATTCTTTGTACTCCACTATTAATATATTACAATTATAGAAAAAATAGCTTCATAATTCAGATGGAATTAAGCTCAAATAAAATGCCACATCACATGGTGCTCATAGCATTTTGTAAGAATACTAAATTCATAAAACCAAATGTCTTCTACTTTGGAGTAGAAGTCTGATCAGTACCTCAAAAGACATTGATGAGAAGCAGAGGACCTATAAGATTTCAATAAGCGAAATTAAATTCATTAAGAGTTCATGTTGCATGATTCCAGCAATTACATTTACACAGAACACACACACACAAAGGAAATAGTGTCCAACCTCTTGTTTTCAATCTTGTGTAGAACAAGAAAAGTTGCACCAAGTGCTCCTCAAGACAAAAAAAAAACAGTGAAGCACTAAAGCAGCAGATCCTGATTTGCCAAGAACCCAATCCAGGAAACGTTTCATTCTTTATTTTAAGGCAAAGTCTTGCTGTTGTGAGCGTGAATTTCAGCTACCAACACTTTTTTGCTTCCTCCAAATGTTGTAAATGAACACGAAACCTATAGCTTCAATAACATTAATTATTATTAAACTCACTTGGGTGATTATTGAATGAACTTCAGCAACCATGAAGGGGTTTCAATTATCGACTTTCCACTACTATGATAATGACACTAAACTTAGCTTCTCAGGAGAGTGAAGAGAAAGTGATAGTGGAATATACCAAAAAATTGAGTTTGATGACTTACCATAAGAAAGTTGAGACAGAGGAAGAATTTTTTTTTACAAAAAAATATGGGAAACGAAACCTTGTCGTGGATCTAAAAAGCTTGGAATCGCATCGGAATTGAATCCTGGATTCACCGAAAAAGAATAAAACGAGAAAGAATGATCAATTAATAAACGAAAACGATAGCGGATAAAAGAGGAAAGCAAGAATTGAGAAGGGGAAAAGGGTGACGACACCCTAACCCTAGTGGAATTGGGATCGAGTTGAGGAGGAAGAGGAGAGAGAAATCGAAGCCAAAAGAAAGAGAAGGATGCGTTGTTTGTATGTGTGGTACCAACAAACTCCGTTTACTGAGAATTGAGGCAACGTCGGAAATGAAGAGAAGAGAAAGAGGTAGAGAGAGGGAAGAGAAAGACTCAGAGAAGAGGCAAAGAGAGGGAAGACAAAGAGGTGGAGAAGAGGCAGAGAGAGAGGGAAGAAGCGTGACCAGTGCGCTGCCCGATGCGAGAGAGAGAAAGTCACAATAACAAGAAAAAACTAATTAACAGCTGTAATGAGAGAGAAAAAGCGAAAAAATGTAAATATATAAGGAATTACGACGGTTTTTTAAATAACTATTTTTGTTATTAATAAATTTATTATAATATTATTCCGGATATTTTTTTAAAATGGTTTTTGTGGACCGTTGTAGTTGACGCGTCATAATAAATGTTTTCTTTAGTAGTGGTGGCGACTCCACGTGTTTTCCTTCAATGGAAGATTCACCATTGGCCCATACGAGAGGTCTTTTCGTGCCCTCATCGGAGGGCAGGTTGCGACACCAAGCCTTTTTAATAGCCCTAAACATCTTTCTTTCGTAAATGTGCACACCATATTCTTGTCTAAGATGTTCATGTTCCTCCACATGAGTTAGGTTTGGATGAACCTTAAGCTTATCAACAACAATTTTTGCCACCCATTTCATTGTAGCTTGCTTATTTTTGAAGACCCTTCCATGTATGTGCTCCACCAAAAAAGTTTGGATTTGAAAGCTTCTTGTAACTTCAGCCCATGCACAAAAAATCTCCTATGGACATCCAATTTGTTTACAACATGCTCTAGCTCGAATGGTGTCATTTTTTGGTCATTTGAGATCCCTGTCATGAAAAATGATACACTCTTTTACAGCTTCAATAAACAATTTGAGTATCAAAACTCCATCCTAACCTGCAAATGCCATTGTCCAAAACAACTTCTAGGATTGTATTGAGGATACACAATTTTTGAATTGGTGTCCCCTTCATCATCACTGTTGGGAAGACTCAAATTCTTCAAAGTGGTAACCATCATTACTTGTGTCACTTGTTTGTCCATCATCTTCTGGAGACACATATACAACTTCAGTTTCAGCATCTTGTACATTAGCTAAAGTTTCAACTCTAACAACTTCAATTTTAGCGACTGGACCACCTTTACCCACACCATTAGCACCATCAACATCCATATCTTCAATACCATTCTGAGTAGAGTCCTCAGGAACAACCTTAACCACTTTTTTTGCATTGCAATTTAGAGACAACACATCTACTTCAATCTTTGGCCCAATTTCTTTAACAGGACCACCCTATGGCTTGACAAGTTTTAAGTCTACATGCATTTTTTTTTCTGGATCAGCAAGCCCAATTTCAGCCTCTATAAACCACTATCAAGCACCAAATAACAAACTAAAGCAAACTTCACATAGTTGCGGCAAGCTTTGCACAATTTGTGGGTTGTCCACACATTAACCAAATCTGTTTCAATATCTTCCCAAATACAAAATTCACCACTAACATACTCTAGTGCCCCATTTGCATTTTGTATCAATTTACCATTATGGTGCAAAATAAGAGTGAATTCACCACAAATCCTACAGGTAAACATAAAAATCATTTTTTTTATTTTCACAAACCCTGTTTATACACAACATCAGTAACGAAAAAAGTAAAAAAAACAATTTTGAGAACCCAAATATAAACTCCAAATGAAACATCATTTGAAAAAAAGGAACACAAAGCCAAATGGGAAAACCAAAAAGGAACAAACTGTTAGAGTAGGGGGAGCAACATGAAGACTTAGCCTTGAAGCTTGAATAAGCTAGAAGAAGTTTCGTCTTTTACATGCCCAACTCTCTTGAGTGACATTTGTAATGGTTGTTGTATTGCGTGTTGCATCTTAATCTCTATTGTTTCAAATGTGCATCATGTAAGAGTAAGAAGAAAGGCTCTAAAGTTAGAAAATTTCTTAGTGTTTAAAACTCTTTGTTTTAATCAATTACCAGCATAATCATAATCGATTACATAAGTGTTTGTAGCTTAAAAAGAAGTTTCTTGTATTAGTTTAATCGATTACAAGATAATCTTAATCGATTACACAATTCAGATGAGACAATGATTGGTTTCTCAAGAGTCTCTGCTTTAATCAATTTACAGTTGATCGTAATCGATTAATTCTCTCTTAAAAGTGTTTCAGAAGTGATCAAGAATATATTTAATTGATTAAATCAAGAATCTAATCGATTACATTGTTCTTGAAAGTTTTTCAGATTTTGGGAAGAACACTTTAATTGATTAAAATGATAATATAATCGATTACTTCTTTGAAATAATAGGTTACATTATATATTTAATTGATTACAGATGGTTATAACTGTTTTTTTCTATAAGTAGTCACCTTGTGTTCTCACTTCTGGGTGCTAGAAAGTGTGGAAAAATAAGTGCGAAATTAGTATGAGCTGAAGTAAGTGATACAAAAAGAGAAGATAAAGTGCTTAGATACAATGTGACTCACAATTTTCTAAACTTTGATTATGAAGATCATATTGTGGAAAGTGAGTTGTGAATTTCTCTTGAGTTCAAAGAAGGCACTCATTCATTCAAGCAAGGTTCTTCCATATGATTGATCAGGTTGTGTCTTTTTATGATTGTGTTTTTCATGTACATTGTTAGTATATGCATGAATTTCTGAAGACATGCTAAAATAGGTTTTTGTAGTTGGGATAAGGGTAGGTTTCTCTTAGGCTCTTATTCACATTGGACCCTAGGGTTGAGTTCCTTAGTCTCTTTTTCTTGGTAGGAACTGAGATTGCTTGTAAGAATTCTATATGCTTAGTAAAAATCTAATTCAGGTTGAATTAGATAATTGGATTAGCTTATCTAGAGATAGAGAGTGAACCCGTATAAAAATTGGTGTACATCTTCTCTTGATCTTATATTTCTTTCTCATTTTGGTCTTAATCAATTTACTGAAGATTAAAGAAAATATCTTTTTGAATAAATAACTTTAACAAAAGATTGTGTAAAGGGTGATTGATTAAATATTGATTTATCAAAAGTTTGTGATACAATTCTTGGAAAAGAAGTTGTTTTCTCTCTGGTTTTTGATTTAAAAGTTTGTTTTAATTTAGAAACCAATTCACCCCCCTCTTGGTTTGTGAGTTCCATCATCTGTTTCAAAAACACTGCACGAAAGGAAAAGACTTCATCTTCTACGGTCAAGCAAAAACGAGATGCAATGTAGAAGACGAGATAAATAAACACATAGAAAAACGAATGAAGAAACGTAGTAATGCAAACCTGGCAGTGCGATAGAGAAGACTAAAATGTGAACCTCTTACACTGCGGCTATGATGATTGTCATCAGAAAAAAGGGTCGTAGTAACAGAGAGAGCGCATTGATAGTTGTCGAAAAGGAAGCACCTTCGTCTTCAACTACCAAAATGCAAACCTCTCACACCGCGACTATGGTGGTCGTCGTTGGAAAATAGGCGTTGTCATTCCTTGGAGATAGCACATTCTAAGAGTCCTTCCTTAGAGAGAGCACGTTCTGAGAGTGCAGGAAGAAGAAAAGGTAAGGAAGAGAAAGCGCATTACGAGAGTGCAGGAAGAAGAAAAGGCAAGGAAAAAATGAGTCCAACTACATGTAAAAAATCAAAACTTTACATGACAAATTTGTCCGCATGACTCACTTTTGGGGAGTCAATCAAAGATGACCATGCTAGCTATGATTTTTGTGACATTTTCATCCCTATGTGCCACGTAGGCTCTTTCATTAACGGTAACAGATAAATGAATTTGTTGCACTTTTTTCACTTTCGGGGACTAAAATTTCAATTTTCATTTTTCAATGATGAATTTATCAGTGCTCTACACATTCAGTGATGAAAATAATTATTTACTCTATTTAAATACTATTCTTTATAGTTTTTATATAACGGATCTAATTTAATTTTTGGTGTGATTGAATCTGAACCATTGATGGGTATCCTGTTTTGATTGGCTGTTGAGGAAGGGATATGAAAGAGCAACTTTTGGTTATTCACTGCAAGTGTAAAATTGGAGAGGTATCGTGTTCATCCAAATTCCCGCTCGATTTCTCCCCCTTGACACATAATATTTTCAAAAGTTTATCTCCATCAACACGTTACCTTTTCAAATTTAAGTTTCTACCACTGAACATAACCTCCTTCCCCCATCTTATCGTCTGTCATATCTCTGGGTTCGAGTTGCACCTTGGTCTCGTGGAGAAGAAGAATGACATGGACAAGGGGAATGAAGAGAGGGTTGGTGTTATACAAGATATTCAGAGCACAACCTGTCACTGTTAATTTACATTCAAGTTCCTCGGCCTGGGGCAGCATCGACAATGGTTGGAGCGCCTCAGTCAAAACGACCATCGCCGTTTTGGTTATCTTCTTACTATGGTACTCACTGTTGGTAAATATTTGTGTTTTAATTTAAAATTTATAAATATATATTAATTCCATTTTATAAAATAAAATATTTATTTTAGATTTTCTTAAGATTTTGTTTTAATGAGTCAACTAGTTTGTTATGTTTGTTGTGACAACTGTAAGTTGGTTTTCCAACGGTCATATTTCCAACGGTCATATTTTGTTGTTGCAAAATGCCTATATATTCTCTTTCCTCCTTTCTAAAAAGATGACAGAGCTATAGTCTCATCCCTTCCTCCCAAAATTTTCTATTTCTTTTCTTATAAAATAATTTATTTCTTGAGAGTAAGAGCATTGTGTTCATAAGGTTCGGGGATCCTTTCGCTGCACACGATCGGAACCAACGAGTTGTCGTATCTTGGGAGAGGAGCGCAATCAAATTTTCCTACCAATGCAGTGGGGCGTTTTCTCTCTAAGGATAGCGTTTACGCGCTTCAACCCAGGCTATATCTTTCTTCCCTTAATTTTTTTTCTTGTGTTTATTGTATGTTATAATGCATTATTCATGTGTTGTCAATTAAATTTAATTTGCTACTGTTATTTTGTTATTTAATTCAAGACTGTGCATCTTCTTCGTATTTATTTTCTTTCATTTTTATTTTATTTTTCTAACAGTCTTAGAGAGAAAAATTGTTTTAGAGAGAAAAATAAGTTATCACTTTCTTCTTGCATAGTCTTTTCGGCAGTAGCATTTTATTTACCAAAATATTTGTCATGAATATGATTGACTCCCCTTTTAGTAAGTCTGAAAAATTAATGGATGAAGACACAATGTATTATGCTTCATTAAAAATGTTTTATTATATTATTTCATTTCCTTAAATTTTACATAAGTGAGAGATTGTTGAAAAATATTTTCTTATAATTTGAAATTTAAAATATATTTTCTTCATTAATGATGGTTTTGAAGAGAAAATGCTTTTAGAATTAGTTTATGTGAAAAACTAAAAGCATACTTCTAATTTCATTCCTATATGATTAGAAAACTATCTTTTACTTGGTCAAATGATCCTGTGAACACAAGTCTTTAAAATCAGGACATTTGTTGTTTGATTTTAAATTTGTATTGTTTTGTTGTTACATGTTGACTGATTGTCTCTTTATTTATAACTCATTGATAAAATATAAGCCTGTGAAAATATAACATAAAAATAATAAAATAAACACTTTGGTGAAACTTTATATTTTGCATGTCGTATTCTTAAAAGAGTACCTTATAAATAAAAGAAAATTTTTTATGAGCTATGGAGAAAAAGAGAACCAAATCTGAAATATCTTAAAGTGTGGGGGTGTCTAGTAAAGGTTAATATCCCTATTAATAAGAAAAGGAAAATTGAAAAAAAAATATTAATTATATTTTGTTGGATATTTTTTACATAATACTACTTATAGATTCTTAGTTATTAATTCATAAGTATATGAAATTTCTAATGGTACTATTATGGAGTCTAAGATGTGACTTTCTTTGAAAATATTTTTTCTTGAAAAATAAATTGTTAAATCTTTGTATGGTTTGAAAAGCTCCAAAGCATTGACACAAAAGTTTGATTAAGTTATTCTTTTGTATGATTTTCAAATTAATGATAGTGATAAATATGTGTATGTGAAACAATTTGATGATAATAGATGTGTCATTTTATGTTTGTATCTTGATGACATATTGATATTTGGTGGTAATATGCATTTCATAAATTATGTGAAGTCCTTATTGTTTAGAAACTTTGACATAAAAGACCTTGGTCAAGTAGATGTGATTTTGGGAATTAAGCTTATAAAGAAAAATGATGGCATGACTTTTACCCAATCTTATTATGTTGAAAAGCTATTGAAGAAGTTTAATTATTTTGATGCGAAACATGCTTTTACTCCTTATGACTCATCCATGAAGTTAAAGAAAAATTTGAGTAAAGGAATTTCTTCACATAAATATTCTCAAAGTATCGGTTCTTTGTTGCATTTGACAAACTTCTCTAGGCCTGACATTGCATATGCAGTTGGTAGATTAGGAAGGTATACTAATAATCCTGATCATTCTCATTGGATTGCATTAGAAAGAGTTTTTAGATACTTAAAAGGAACCATCAATTATGGCATTCATTATACATGTTTTCATGCATTGAGGGGTTTAATGATGCAAATTGGATTTCTGATTTTGATGAAATAAATTGACAAGTGATTATGTCTTTGCTTTTTAGCTGGTTGTGCAGTATCATGAAAATCTACTAGACAAATTATTATTTCACATGAAAGCAAAAATTATTGCTTTAAATACTGCTACTAGTGAGGCTGAATTTCTTAAAAATGTATTATGTGATTTGTCATTGTTAAATAAGCGTATACCTCCAATTCCAATGCATTGTGATAGTCAAATTGCCATATCTAAAGTAACAAGCAAAATTTTGATGAAAAAAGAAGACACTTAAGAGTGAGACATAAGTCTATTAGAAATTTGATTTCTCATGGTGTCATTTCTCTTGACTTTGTCAGGTCATAAAATAATATTGCGGATCCGCTTACAAAAAGGTTGACATGTCAACAAGTATTTGAGTCATCGAGGGGAATGAGATTAAAACCCATTATTTAGTTACAACAATGGACACCCGTCTCTGTGTGATTGGTGATCTCATGAATGGAGTTCAACGGGTAACAACGAAATTGTTTGTTAACTAAAGTACACCAAAATGAAATTTGGCGGAGTTGTTCCGTTTCTCATTCCTATGACGAGGTGTATTATAAATTGTGGCAATATTAAGGTTGAGGTATTTATATATGTGTATTTTTGGTGGAAAAAAAATACCTCTTAATGAATCCGATGACAATTATTGTAGGGGTGGGGGTCACAACTCACTCTTTGAGGATTCACCTAGTGAGTGTGGTGGTGGGGCCGCCACTGTGAGATATGGGCTAATCTCTAAGGGACACTCACGAAACAAGATACAAGCGCAAGGTCGTGTAACGCGCTACCACTGATTAGAACCTAATTGAACACCAATATTGTAGGAGTTGTGTACTAAAGTCCGGTTAAAGAATATGTAGTTCAAGACAATCAAGTCACTACATTTTTCTCGGATGGAAGTTCATAAACACTAGGTATAAGGTTCAAACCCGGAAGGTTCCTTATACCGAAATACAATATCACATGCTCTTTCTCTTATGTTTTTATACAAATTATCTTTTAGAAAATATATTTTAAAATTTTAAATTATGTGGGGGAATGTTGGTAAATATTTGTGTTTTAATTTAAAATTTATAAATATATATTAATTCCATTTTATAAAATAAAATATTTATTTTAGATTTTCTTAAGATTTTGTTTTAATGAGTCAACTAGTTTGTTATGTTTGTTGTGACAACTGTAAGTTGGTTTTCCAACGGTCATATTTTGTTGTTGCAAAATGCCTATATATTTTCTTTCCTCCTTTCTAAAAAGATGACAGAGCTACAGTCTCATCCCTTCCTCCCAAAATTTTCTATTTCTTTTCTTATAAAATAATTTATTTCTTGAGAGTAAGAGCATTGGTGCTCATAAGGTTCGGGGATCCTTTCGCTGCACACGATCGGAACCAACGGGTTGTCGTATCTTGGGAGAGGAGCGCAATCAAATTTTCCTACCAGTGCAGTGGGGCGTTTTCTCTCTAAGGATAGCGTTTACGCGCTTCAACCCAGGCTATATCTTTCTTCCCTTAATTTTTTTTCTTGTGTTTATTGTATGTTATAATGCATTATTCATGTGCTGTCAATTAAATTTAATTTGCTACTGTTATTTTGTTATTTAATTCAAGACTGTGCATCTTCTTCGTATTTATTTTCTTTCATTTTTATTTTATTTTTCCTACACTCACAGCTCACAAGTCACACGGACATTCCCCTCTCTCTCTCTCACTTCCATTTATATTTCAAGCACATTTTTTTTCTCAAAGAAAAGCAAAAACGTATTGCTGAAAAAATTTATTTTCAATCAATGATCATTATTTAATTTAGTTTGTTTATTGTTACAGGATTGGTGTTAGGAATGACTGAGTCATTAGTTTCTAATTTGTGATTATTTGTGCTTCATCTCTTCATTATGAAGATTGTATTTCTATTCTCCAATGTAGACACGATAGCCAACTATTCATAGTTAAGAATGTAAAATCATAGAATGTTGCATTTCATATTACTTCTCTTGAATGGATTCACTATGTGTATTTGGTTGTCATTTGTTGTGATATCCTTCCTTTTATTATGCTCTCAATTTTCGTTATGGTTATTTATTTATTTTTTAATATTATTAACATATTGTAGTAAGGAAATAAATGGAATATACTGTCTATGTAGGGTTGGTTCCAACTACTTTAACAATCAGAGTTTCACTCACTGAACGTGGAAAATGAAGATGCAGAAAGCCTGGGTATGTGCTTCTTTGTATATAAATGTTTGTCATATTGTGGTTATGATTAATTTTGGATCTCTTTTAGATAAAATTATCAGCTAGAAAGACTAAAGCTGTATTTAAACCTCTATTTAAATATATTCATAAATGTTTTTTTTTCTGTCGTGTGGTAGTTCTATCCCGTGTGATTTTGCAACTAATATTTATATACAAAGAATGAAAGAAATTACCTTTCAAATTCTTCTTATGACTAAAACAAAAACCAATACTAGCTTTGACACTACCAGTAAAACATCTAATATTAGCTTTGAAATGTATATGCCCGCTATTAACTCCAAAATGACTTTCCAAGGCAAGTCCATCTTATTTAGTTAAAATATGAAAGAACAACAAAATAGAGTGTGTGGTCCTCAATGTATTCCAATACTAAGTGTATGTTATTGTTATATTGGCAAACTTCTGACTTTGACAAGAAGCATAAAACATCTAAATGTTAGCTTTGAAATCTATATTCCCGTCATTCACTCCAAAACAGCCTTAAATGCAAGATCCTCTCATACTAGCGAAGTTATAGCTTTGACACTTGAACTAAAACATCTAATCTAATATTACTTTTGAAACTAAAGTTAAGATCGAAGTTCCAAACAACTCTAATCTGCAGAATGAAAGCTTTTAAATCTAATATTAACTATCTCAGCAGTAGTTGTTTGAAGTTTGCACCTTAGACATTTAAGATCTTCCTTTTGATTTTTATTCAGTGTCATTCTAGTTATTATAATTTCATATAGCTTATTCTTTTGTATTATGTCCTTTATTTATGGGCTAATCATGATAATTACGTGTGTGGCTCAGAATAGGCACGTCTGCAGGATGCACAAAAAGGAGAGAGTGTGGCAACTAAGAAATCAGGGGATATATATTGGTTGGAGCTAGGTGGCAGTTTGTATACAGAGATGTGATTCACCTTGTGACATCAGGTTTCGTGGAGGAACCCATTGCCTCCTTTTTTATTTATTGCTTTAGGAATGGTAGCAGTCCTATGGTGCTTCAAGTGTATTTAAGGGTGCCTATATGATGCAGAATCATAAAACTTGTCTATAGCTTGATGCGGAATAATTTTGTATTTAAGGGTGCCTATATGATGCAATGGACAATTCATCAATTTGGTCCATGTATTTAGTTATTTGAACATGATTGTAATAATATCATGGGATAAGGCAAGATGATTACCTTGGATGGCCTAATATGCTCATTATAGGACCCTCATATTGTGGACAGGATCAAATACGGATGCAACATTATTTGTATTGAGCTTTGGGATTGGAGTTTCATGTTAAGACAATGGTGGTCATACTCACTTATGGGGGTTCGGTTACTAGGGGATCAAAATGGAAGTGATGACATTTCAATGAGAGTTGAGTCTCTTATGATTGCTAGGAGCCATGATTAATTTGCAAAATTGCCTTGGAGACATATATAAACCTTTGCTGTGAGGAATTTTGGAGTTTTATTCTATTAGGTCGTCTATTTTCTTATTATTACATTATTAGCCGTTTTTTGGTTGTATCTTCTTTAGCACATCTTTGGGCAGCACAGTATCTTTTACATTTATTTGCTTGGGTTTGCCATTGAGCACATCTTGCGCTTTATGCAAAACTTTTTCACTTTTTTTTTAATAAATTCCAAACAAAGTCCAATTTGTTCAGTACTTTCCTTATTAAATATATATTTTATTTATAAAGTTTGATTATGTAAAGTTTGATGATGTAAAGTATGATCGAATATTAACTATTTTGCAATGCAATTATATTTTACATAAATATTGAAGGTTAAATTTTCACATTTTTTTAAAAATATAGAAAGATCATAAAGATATTTTTCAACTTTAATATCACAATATGTTTCTCATTTTTATTAGCTTTTTTATTTGGTTATTAAGTTAACCATTGCTATCTTGAGGGTGCGTCCCGTGGTTGATTTATTGAGAATTTCGTCACATGATCCCTTTTTTTTAATTATAGTAAAATATTTACATGTTTTATCAATTGCTATATGTATGTCACTATTGAACATAAAATGATAACGTTAATAATCTTACAATATCTGTGGACTAACTTTTAAATCAAAATTAATTTAATAAATATGTTATAATTAAACATTTAGAAGCTTGGCTACAACTTATAATTTTTTTAAAAATCTAAATTATACTTAAAGAATAAAATTATAAATGTTTTAAAACTTGTCAATTTTTTAACTATATTGTTTACTTATTTCAATAACAGTTTAATGGTATTTCATGTAGCGAAAATTTAAAACAATAATGAAATTTTAAATATTTTTTAAAATACAATTGAGACCTCACAATAAATAAAGATAATGTATAATAAAATATGATAATATTTTAATATGAAATATCGTGAAAATTTCATGAACACAACTTAATGAGAAAAATATATAATATTATCGTTAATTTTTAAATGACACTATCTATAGATAAGTTAAACTCAAAGTAAACTATAATTTCTAATTATATTTAATATATTTTTATTACAATTTTATAATAAATAATTTGTTAAAGTTATATTCATATAATTTAATAATTCATGATCGGGCGTAGCACGGGTAAAAACAATAGTAATGGGCAAAAAGACAAAATCGATTATGGGCTTCACTCCGGCATATAATCGAGTAGGAGAAAAAAGACAAAATCGATCATGAACAAAAAGGCTGATTAATTATATGAACTAAGTAAACCCAAAGGCTGATTAATTATATGACCATAAAATTGATTAACAAGATTAAATAATAATTATTGGAAAAAACATATTCAACAACAATTTTTAGTCACATTCAAAGATAATTTCAGTCTTAACTTTTCATGATAATTCTTAAAAAAGATGATCTTAGAATATATTTTTTTTTTAAGATAATTTTTTAAAGAACTGTCTTAGAATGTCTTTTAAAAAAATAAAAATTATAATAAAATAATAAAAAAGAAAAATTCTAATAAAATAATAAAAAATGTTAATAACAAAAATTCTATATCAGTTCTAATAAAATAATAAAAAAAGGGAAATTTTAATAAAATTTTAAGAAAAATACCATTATAAATTTGAACAGGGACTTAAACACTAAAAAACAATAGACCAGTAGCACACGCGTCATTTTCCATGTTATTAAGAACAAAAAAATGCAGAAGTAATTTGAATATTACATCTTACACGGTCATGAATCTTCTTCTCTAATCTTTTCAATGATTTGGCAACACAATCTATAGTTGCCTGCAATAAAAAGCAATTCCATAAGGGTCAATATAGGTCAAAGATGAATCTATTTTCCCCCGGTTCTTTAAATTACAAATGTTCAGATGTTTCTTTAATTTAGGCATCCAAGGGTAAGAGCAGAAACCCTGTAATAAAAGTTAAAGTGTGCATTAAAGAAAAAACTTACTAGAACAATAAATTCTCCATCCTGCAGTCTCTGAATTCCACCTACCCTTATGAAATCGGAGGCATTATCCTAAGGGTCAAAATAAAATAAATGGCCCATAAACAGAGAATAGTTAATTAAGTCTCAACGTAACAAATTTTTAAGCAATTAAGACAGAAGATCTTCATTTCATTTGAATTCTGAGTTATATCATACCTCATTATCTGCAAGGCCATAAAGAGCAAAAGCGGCATTATGTTGCAAAGGGCCATTTTTTGAGTCAAGAAGCTTGAGCAGCGGCACTAAGCCACCATTGTGTGCAATACCAGCCTAGTTATGTGGGTCACGAAAATGCAAAGATGGAAATGCATTGAATGTGTTACAGATCCAAAAACTGTTATGCAGAGAAGAAAATACAAAGTTATTTCCAAGGATATAATGGCAACTTTAAATTCCCAACTAATGCAAGTGAATTGTAAACAAGGAAAAAAAATTATCTAGGCCAATCTCCCTAATGCAAAAGCTGACATTTCCCTGAGCTGTACATCTCCTGAAGCATCTCTATCAAAGGTTGGACAACACCTGTCTGTACAATGTGAACCTAAAAAGACCAAGGGTAACAAACAGTAAAAAATAAGGGACACAAAAGATAATATATGATGCATCTGTTGGAACAAGTAAAGCTCTTCACACATACTCACACTATGCACTCACTCACTCTATGTTAGAGAATAAGAGAGGATGAAAGAATTGATTGAGAAAATAGAGGGAACTTAGAATTCTGAATAAAACTTCTACACTCTTTTTTTCATACATGATCACTATTATTTTTATACACTGCACATATAGCTATAACAACCTTCATAGCTGTCAAACTAACTAACTCTTAACTAACTAACTGAATTACAGCATACATCAACATCCCTCCTTAATTCAGATTTATCAAGGATGTCACTCCTAACTTGTCTCTCAATTCCTTGAACTTGATAGACTTCAATGGCTTAGTTAGTATGTCTGCAACTTGATCTTCAGACCTATAAAACTCCAATTCAAGTTTCTCCTTACTCACTTGATCATGCAGGAAATGAAACTTGGTTTCAATATATTTACTCCTGCCATGTGCCACAGGATGCTTAGCTAAATAATTGCTGATTTTTTATCCATCAACAACCTCATAGGACTGCAATTTCTCAAGTTTAGTTCTTCCATTAAAGCTTCCAGCCATAGAGCTTGACAGGCTGCCATAGCAGCAGCAATATATTCTGCTTCACATGTTGACAAAGCAACTACACTCTGCTTCTTTGAGCACCAAGAGATTGGTGATGTTTCAAATTTGAAAACATAACCAGTAGTGCTTTTCCTATCATCCTTATCATCACACCAATCTGAATCACTATAACCAAACACTTCTCCTTTTATATTCTTCTGACTGTAAGGATATAAAATGCCAAGATCCAATGTTCCTTTCACATACCTCAGAATCCTCTTTGCTGCCAGGAAGTGAGGTGTCTTTGGTTTCTCCATAAACCTGCTCATCAACCCAACACAATAGGCAATATCAGGTCTGGTGTTACATAGGTACCTCAATGAACCTACAATTTGCTTGTACAAGGTAGGATCAACTTCTTTCTCATCCCCATCTATTTGCAGCTTAATTCCAGTTTCAGTTGGTGTGATAACAGAATTGCAATCCATCATATTAAACCTCTTTAGGATGTCTTCTACATACTTCTTTTGATGCATGAAAATCTCTTTACTAGTAGAAACAAATTCAATACCCAGGAAGTATGATAGTTCACCAAGACCAGACATCTCAAATTCATCCATTATTCTTCCTTTGAACACTCTTATATCTTCTTTACTACTTCCAGTCACTAGCAAATCATCTACATAGAGACATATTATCAAAAACTCTCCAGAATCTGTGTTTCTGACATAAACTCCATGCTCAGTATTGCACTTGGTGAAATTCTGCTGGACTAGGAAGCTATCAATTTTCATATTCCAAGCTCTAGGAGCCTGCTTGAGGCCGTATAGTACCTTATTCAACTTGTAGACTTTATCCTCTTGTCCTGCAACTACATAACCAGGTGGTTGAGTTATGTAGACTTCTTCTTCTAGTGGCCCATTCAAAAATGCTAACTTCACATCCAGTTGATATAGAGACCAGTTTCTGTTGCAAGCAGTTGTCATAATGAGCCTAACAGTTTCAAGTCTTGCAACTGGAGTGAAAACCTCATTGTAATCCAAGCCATGTTTTGCAGAAATCCCCTTGCTACTAATCTTGCCTTATACTTGGACACATCTCCATTAGGCTTTACTTTAGTCTTATAGACCCACTTCACATCAATTGGTCTTTTTCCTTGAGGCAAATGGACTAACTCCCAAGTCTGATTCTTCTCAATTGATCTTATTTCTTCTTCTATAGCTGCTCTCCAATGTGAACTTTGTGAGGCTTCATCATGACTCATTGGTTCTGATTCAACAAGTAGAGCAAAGTGCACAAAATCCCCTTTCTGCAGTGATTGCTGTATCAGGATACAATTCATAATCTCTAAGTGTTTGTGGTACTTGTCTCTCTCTTTGTGACCTTCTGAGTTGCTCTCCACATGATGGTGCATCCTCTTCACTTTGTTTGTCTTCAAGGTTCACAATCATTTTTCTTTCACCATTGTCAACAACATTTATTTCACAATTCCAGCCCTTTGTTTCATCTATCAAAACATCTCTGCTAATCATAACCTTCCTCATTCTAGGATCATACAGCTTGTAGGCACCAGTTGGATGATATCCAATGAGTATCATTGGTTCAACCTTGTCATCAAGTTTTTTTTTTCTGTTATGCTCAGGCACATGCCTAAAACACAGTGAACCAAATATTCTTAAATGACTCACACTAGGCTTGTTTTCTGACCATGCTTCTTCAGGTGTGTATCTCTGCAATCTCTTAGTGGGACACCTGTTTAGAATATACACAGCAGTAGAAGTTGCCTCTCCCAAAAAATAATGAGGCATTCCCTTCCCTTTCATCATGCTCCTGGCCATGTTCAAAATAGTTTTGTTTCTTCTCTCAACAACACCATTATGCTGAGGTGTATATGGAGATGTCACTTCATGAATTATCCCCTCTTCATCACAAAATACTTGAAATTCATGCGAGTTAAACTCATCACCTTCATCTGTTCTAAGCACTTTGATTACCTTATCACTTTGCTTTTCACTCAACAGCTTAAACTTCTTAAAAATGTTAAACACTTCACTTTTCTGCTTAATGAAATAGATCCACATTTTTCTAGTAAATTCATCAATGAATGACACAAAGTAACTGTTACCTCCTAGGGATTTCACTTCAAAAGGACCACACACATCATAATAGATCACTTCAAGCTTTCTTTTGGATCTGATTGGAATTTCTGACTTGAAGAATTCCTTGGTTGCTTTGACACACAACACTCAACACACAATTGTTTTGGTATCTCAATTTGGGGAAGACCATGAACCATTTTCTTACTTTTCAATTCAGTTAAACTCCTGAAATTTAGATGACCAAACCTGTGATGCCTCATCCAGCTTTCATCACTTATAGAAGCAGCCAAGCATTGAAATTCTACAATCTGAATTCCAATCTTGAATGTTTTGTTTCTTAACAAAGAGGCCTTTAGGATCAGCCTCCTCTTGCTGTCACATATCTTCATTTGACTGTCCTCCATCTGCATTGAGTAGCCCTTTTCTAGCAACTGTCCCAAACTCAGCAAATTATTCTTCATATTGGGAACATATAACACATCATTGATAAATGAGTGTTGTCCATCCTTCCTCTGAATCATCACCTTTCCAATGCTTTCTGCAGTTACAGAGCTGTTATTTGCAAACTTGATCTTGCTCTTCACCTTATCATCAATGCTTACAAACCACTCTCTATGTCCAGTCATGTGATTGGAACAACCTGTGTCAAGATACCACAGATTAACATTGTCTTCTTCTGAGTTTGTTGTTTCCATTAGCAACACTTTATCAGAGTCAGAATCCTCATCTTGTGTCAATAGAGCCTCATCTGCATTTCTTGGAACCCTTTTATTTCTGCATTCATCTGCAAAATGTCCTCATTTCTGACAGTTATAACACTGAATCCCTTTCTTGTTTAATTTCTTCTTGCCCACTTTGTGATTCCCTCCACTTTTCTTGTCAGTTTCTTCATTCTGGTTATGATTTCTAGAACTGCTGGAGCCCTCACCTGACCCCTTCCACTTATTGTTCTTTCCCTTTCCCTTTCCTTTCTTATTCTTGCCACCATCATAGTTGTTCCCTTTGGTTGTTTGGGCTTGCATAGCTTGCTCAACTGATCTTTGTGAATTTCTTTCATTGAGCCTCATCTTTTGAGCTTCAAGTATTCCTTGTAGTTCTTCAATCTTCATTTCTTCAAGATTCTGGCCTTGCTCAATTGCCACCACTATATGATCGAATCTTGGTGTCAAGGTTCTTAATACCTTGTCAATGATCCCTAAGTCTGATTGCTTGTCACCATATGCATTCATTTGATTTGTAATTGCCAAGATTCGAGAAAAGAACTCACCAATGCTTTCTTGATCACTCATCTGTAGAAGTTCATACTGCCTTCTCAAGGTCTGTAACTTCACCTTCTTGAGTTTGCTATCCCCTGCATAGGATTTCTCTAGAGTATCCCATGCCTTCTTTGTAGTATCAGCAGATCTAATTTTCTGAAAATTATCTGCATCTTCACACTGATGAATAATGAACAACGCCTTTGCATCTCTTTTCATCAAATCACGGTGAGCCACCTTCTGTGCATCAGTTGGGTTCCTGTCAGGTTCTTGAACCCCTTCTTGCACCACTTCTGTCACATCTTGAAATCGAAAGATTACCTTCATCTGAGCACACCAATCATCATAGTTCTTGCCTTTGAGAACAGGCATAGATGCTGGAAAATTTCCATTCGAGGAAGCCATCTCAATTTCAGTATCCAAGGATCTTGAACTTCTGCTCTGGATACCAGTTGTTGGAACAAGTAAAGCTCTTCATACACACTCACACTATGCACTCACTCACTCTATGTTAGAGAATAAGAGAGGATGAAAGAATTGATTGAGAAAATAGAGGGAACTTAGAATTCTTATACACTGCACATATAGCTATAACAACCTTCATAGCTGTCAAACTAACTAACTCCTAACTAACTTACTGAATTACAGCATACATCAACTGCATCATCACAAGAGTAGCAACTATACTTTCAAGTACTCTAACCATTGGAATCTTAATTTAACAATAAATAAATAATATAGAACAATCAAACATGGACATGGAGATGTTATTGAACAATTGCCCCGAACGAAAGTTCAGTAATGGAGTGTTTCCTTTCTACCCCTCTTCACTTTTCAGGTAAACAGGCATAAAAATGGAGTAAGGGTCTCTTCCCTATCACCCCTACTCTCTTTCTTTCCCCCTTCAGTCCAAATCAAAAACAAAATATGATAAAATGAAGCAGTCCGAACCTAAAAATTGGAGTTACTAAACAATAGCTCCCAATTAAAGTTCTATTGTTGTCCTTTCCATCCTGAAGATTATGCTTACCTTGCATTCTAAATCAGTTGTTGCAAATTTCCAAGTAACAATGTTGCTTCTATCTAGCTTTCAGAGCAGCAAGAACTGTTGACAATGAATTGCTAATGTTATGGCTGTAGAAAGCATTTAAAATAAATAGTAGTTTAGCAATTTCATGTTTCTTTAACAGAAAGAAATTTCAGGGGAAAAAAGGAAGAAAAGTATAACTAAATCTGAAAGTTACATGGCAATAATATGAAACTATATGTCATGTCATACACACACAATACAAACAGTGGTCAAACATGGCTCGGTCATTGGTCCTAGTCATTGCACATGTTGGGACTCCCCACAGTTAAAAATGAGATGGGGAGTGCTACTATTCACAACCCACAACCAAGACTAACTCAATCTTGTAATTGACACAACAGGATACATAAATTGCCGTTCAGAAATCATAAATCAATAGTATCTCACACCCCCCACAGTTCCAAACAAAAATTAGGGACCAAATAGAGATGGCAAGCTTCCAATGGTGGATCTTCATTAAGACCAAAGGGTAGATGCCTCATCCAGCTTTGACTCAAACAAATTCCATTCAGACGAACTAATAATCTCTTATAATTCCTAGCAACTAGCAGGTGCTTGATTTAATGTGGCTTATGGAACTGATTCACGAGGACAAACCATATAAATTATTTCCAATAACAATATTGTTATATTTTCAATCAATTTTAAAACCATTTGTCTAATTGCCTCACATCCTCGGTTCTTCTCTCCTCTTTGTTTTAACAGAACTGAACTGAAACTGGATGATGGTACAAACTGCCAACCTTAATTATTTTTAATGAAAAAATTTCCTCATGTACATGTTTTTTTATGGAACTATATTTGAAAATAATTGTTTTTCTAACTTCTTTTTCTACATTTTTCTAAAGAAAAAACAATAATAAAGTATTTCTAGAAGAAGGAAACATCTACTCACAGTCATAAGCCAAGAACCCCAAAGGGATTAGATACATAGAGTTCCTTAAAGCCATCAATGTTGTTCTATGCCCAAATGCATCAGCAAGAGAGTACATCTTAAACCTAAATTTGCAACAGAAGCACACACGTGTCAATAAGTAAAGGAGATTGTGTAGTTTGGAGCATGAGTAATTGAATGAAAAATTTATTAATAGTGTAGTCATCCACCATGTGCAGCAATCAACACATCAAATCAACATGTTTAATGAGCACAATTTGTATGTTAAATGTTCTTATAAAAAAAATTCTAGGCCCTTGCAGTTTAGATCATAATTGAGTCCCCATAATTTCAGAAAAAAAAATGTTATATTGATATCCTGAATCAGACATGGCATCAGAGTTATTAAGTTCTTTGTTTATATGAACAAGGACTTTAGGCAAACATTGACTAGACAAACAATATGAATATCCACCACTTAAAACAAATATTATATTATAGAGCACCAAAATAGTTGTATGAAAAAAAATTGTCACTATAAACAAAGATATAAGAACATACCCTCTAGCAGCATAGTCATCATGACACAAATAGGCTAGGGCCATAAAGTGTGGTACTTGCCAAAAATACAAAGCAATTGGAAGAATAATTGCATTTAGTGAAATATCATTAGAAGCTGCAGCCCATCTGAAAATCAACAAAAAAAGGTGAAGAAGGGCAAAAAATACACATGCACATGCCTATACACATGGTGAATGAAGTGAGACAACATGAGTAAAGAAAAAAGGAAAAATAGAGCGATACTAATTCCACTTCAAAAGAATTGAAACTCATTTTTAGGTAGTTAGGGATTGAATTACATGATCTTTCAACATTTCACTCATGAATCTCATTGGACTAAAAAAGAGGGGTGGGGGGTGGGGGAGGGGTTAAGATTTAGAATAACTCTGCCAAATATTTAAAACTAATAATACTTTGACCAATACAAAGTCATTAAATCACTTGGATAAAATTGGTCTCTGGCAATGGAAATTTAACGCACACAAAATACCAACATGTAAAATATTGAGTCAAGTCGTATCAATCTTGTGTGGAACAACTTAATTTCATAGGGATTTTACATTGCACATGGTAAAAAATGAAAAATTAAACAACAGTTACATATATTCCTAAAGCATTCTGAAATTTGCAATACATAGGAAAGCCAAAACAATTGTACATAATTTTACCAAAAAAGCGGTGGAATAACACCGACAACAGCTCCCAACTATGTATTCACGGGATGAATCTGCTTCAAGGGTGTATGTACAAATGCATATAGAATTAGGTTGGAAGCAGCAAGCCCAACAACTAACATATTAGTCTAGAATAACCTTGTCATAAAGAAACAATGTTAGTCCCTCAACTCAAATAACATTAAACATTTGATAAGAAATCCATTCATAGGTTTACAAGTTACACTAGAAAAGCATTAATTCAAACAGAAAAGTACACAAATTTGTTTCAATACATGCACAACTAGTAGAGTCGTACCAGCTAATCCAACAGAGGATGCCCAGCCAACAACATGAAATATTGTGATGCGTCCGGAGGGTAGTGGCCTTCCACTACAAAAAAAAACGTATTTCCGACGTTCAAAAACATCAAAAATCTGTTGGCAATTCAAAATTTCCGGCGGACAAAAATCCGTTGGAAGAATGGTCGCAAGAAATTTTAATCGGCGAACAGCAATCTATAGGACAAAATTATCTGTCGGAAATTTCCCACAAATAATGTCTGACGAAAAATCTTATTTTATATAGAATTTATTATTTCAACTGTTTTTCATTTTTTTATCATTTATCATTGATAATTTAGAAATTATTTTATGTATTTATATTATTTACCGTAAAAATTTGAATTAATACATACTTATAATTAACGAAATAGTGAAATTGATAAATCCAAAATAGAGTAAAATAAATCATTATGTTAAATTGAAAACAAATGTAAAAGAAAAACACAATGTAATATATCAATGGTGATTGTCAATAATAATTTTGTGTAGCTAAGTCAGTAATCAAAACAGTCATTAGGAGAGTGCCTCTATAGGTCATCATGTTGATGCTACTGGTGAGGTTGTTGTTGTTGATGAATAATGTTCTGCACTTTAGGAGGTAGGAACTGAAGGACAACTGACTGAAAATACACATCTCCTCCTTTGATTGACACAACTCCTCCCTTAGTCAGTTAATCTTTGTAGCATCTTCAGCGCGACTGGAAGATCCTTACGTATGCTGCATGAAGCTGTCATTTCCGCATTTATAAGTATGAGTAAGGTCTTAAGTACCATAAAGACGTCCCTTACACTTTGGTCCCGCAACTACAACCCAACACCGACTCCTAAATCTTTGTTCTTCAGCTGGGTCTAAATGAGTGAGTTGTTACTCACTAACACTTGATGCAGCATCAGACCTAGCTTGAGATAGTCTAGCCTCAAATTCTTCTTGTCATTCATAAATAGTTATTATTTAATAAATATAATAAACATTTTAAAGAATTAAAAAAATATGTAAGATAATGGTCTAGCATGTGTCTGCCTAGATCTATCATTGACAAATAGACCAGTATCCCTTTTGTAAATGAGTTTGCTGGAAGACCTCATCTACATATACAAATCGACCAAGCTCCTCTGATTATTAACAAACATTATAAAATAAAAATTAAGTGGTAAATTAAACAAGTATAAACAAGTATCTATTATAATTTTAATGTACATACCAAGCAAATGTTGTGATCCTGCAAGCTAATAGAACCACCTGTGTGCTACATCCACCATTTTCAGATGCCCAATTTTTTTGGCCTGTACACACTTGGAACGATACTCAAGTGCATTCTAATGTGATAACAGATCGTTCCAAGCATGATCTCCAATCTAATATGACTTTTTATTTTCATTTCGGGCATCCCTAAACATCTAAAAAAGTCTATGAGAGACTTTCAAGTTAAAAGCTTTTTTTTTTAATTTCATTCTCTTCCACAAGTCTCCAGACCAATTTTCTCTAAAGTATAACAAAGTTATGAAATGGTACACAATTAGAAAAATATGAATTTTATAATTTCAAATAAAATAAAACAAAATCAACATTACTATTCATTTCAACCATTGAATTAATTCATTAACAGAAGGAAAAGTTACCTTAAAACGCGAGAAAAAGTTCCTGATGATCTTTTGGAATCGCTCCTCATGTAGGGCAAGGTTGACCAAATTGTTGTCTAATGGACAAAGTGACAGCCTTTGCCGCAACCTTAGATGGATGAAACCTAACTATAAAAAATAATTCATTAAAAGAGTAAAAGATCAAATGATGTATCATATATAATAATAATTATATAAATTTTGTAATACTTACACTCTATTGATTAGCGTAACCAAAGGACGATCATTATGGGGGGGGGGGGGGGGAGTTCTTCCATGGCCATATTTGGACCATCTTCATCTGTAGGCAAGTTGGCTATAGCCGGGAATGGGGAAGGCATGGGACAAGCATATTATAGCTTTTATCCATTCAAATTTCCATTGTGTCATATTTAGGATCAACTCTTGTTCCTCTACTCGTTGGATCAAACTGGTGACAATAAAAATAATACTAGTATCTTAGGATAGCTTGTAGTATTATACTCTAGCTCATATATATGTCGAATAACCCCATAAAAATCATCTTCAGCTCCTTTTGTAGGGACCTTTATGTGAACCTCACTATTTATCATTTTTTTTCCCTTCAGTCCATGCTTGAGTGTGGAATTTGTACCAATTGACAAAGTATGTGTGTCATTCTTTAACGTAACTCATCAGACCATATGTTGGTTTCTCACATTTATAGGCTCCTTTAACATACATACTTTTTCCTGGAACCAAGTAGGAAAATTTGCATGTACATTATGAGTAGAGACATTTGACTGGGATTGCAAGAACGAACTCTCCATATATAATGTATCATGAGTCAATATTTGGAGTATAATGCAATTGAAAACCATAATTATTGAAACATAAAGGGCATAGATTGTGAAACTTGCTCGAGGTATGGCTTAAGTTTGACACAGTTAATCAACACATGAAGATGGGTTGAGTCTTTCTCATCATCAGTTAACCAGTGAATGAACTCCTTACCTGAAGGACGACCTTGTTGGTTAAACACTGCTAACATTGGTGGACGCTTTTCAGTTTCAATTGCAATTTGATTCATAATATTGTGCGGCGACAACATAAAGTTGTTGAAATAATGAGAACAAAAATAAGTTGTCTCACTATGTATGTAAGACGCGCAAATGGATCCTTCAACCCTGGCCTTATTTTTCATTGCTCGTTTAGAATCACCCATGAATCTACAAATTTTAAACAAAACCAAGTCATCGTTGATTAGCGTTAAAAAAGGAATTTTAAATAAAATACAATGATCATTTTAGTATCTTTCAAATGGATACATCCATCTATATTGGACTAGTCTACCAAGTCTAGCTTCATATGCCAGATGAATAGGCAGATGTTCCATTGAATAAAATCAAACCAAAGGGGAATATTCTCTCCAAATTGCACAGAATGAATGGAATATTTTGTTTCATTCTACCCAAGTCATCCTCCATCAAAGTTTTAAAACACAAATCTTTGAAGAAATGACTTATTTCAATAAGTGGATTTAAAACATGTGGCGGTAATGAGCCAAAAGCAATAGGAAGTAAACACTCCATGAACACATGACAATCATGACTTTTCATCCCATTCATGGTTCCCTTATCAACATTGGCACATCTCGCCAAGTTAGAAGAATAACCATCTGACATTCTTAATTCTTTTATCCATTGACAGACTATCTTTGTTTGGTTAGCAGTTAGAGTGTAATTTGCGTTTGGCTTTAACAACTTCTCGTTAGCCCGTGACTTCAACTCCAAGTCTTTGCGCCTACAATACAAAGCTAATTCCATCCTAACCTTGTCATTGTCTTTTGTCTTACTACTGACATTCATCACAATGTTGAATATATTGTCAAAGAAATTTTTCTCTATGTGCATTACATCAAGATTGTGTCATAATAAATTATCTTTCCAATAAGGAGGATCCCAAAAGATACTTCCTTTTGTCCAATGATGTCACTCCCCATATCAATGCACATTTGGTGGTGGCAGACAAATTTCTATGACTTTTGGCAAATCTATAACCCTATGCCAAACTTGTGTAGGTGTCAACATACGCAGTGACTCATCCTTTTTTACTTCCCCCTTTTTTGAAGGCATTTTTGTTCCTCCTAAATGCATGGTCACTAGGTAAGATCCTACGATGATAGTCAAACCAAGAGGTTTTTCTCCCATTTGCTAACTGAAAGGCCTTTGTCTCCTCCATGCAATATGGACATGGCAGTCTACCATGTGTCCCCCAACCAGACAACATGGCATAAGCAGGAAAAACATTAATTGTCCACATCAAAGCTATCCTCATCATGAAATTTTTCTTTCTTGAAACATCGTAAGTTAGAACACCACTCCACAATTTCTTCAGATCATCAATCAAAGGTTGTAAATAAACATCAATACCAACAATTGGATTAAATGGGCCTGGTATGATACAACTCAAAAACATATAAGGTTTAGTCATACACATTTATGGAGGAATATTGTATGGGTAACAATGATTGGCCAATAGGAATAAGGTGAAAAGGATGCTTGAATATATGGGTTAAATCCATCTTTGCATAAATCGAGTCGCACATTCCATGGATCAATAGCAAAATCTGCATGTACCCGATCAAAGTGCTTCCAGGCTTCACCATCAGAGGGATGGCGTAACATGCTCAAAGATCTTCTATTCTCATAGTGCCATGTCATTTGGCTTGTAGTTTGCATTGATGCAAACATTCTCTACAACCTTGGTATTATAGGCAAATAAAACATCGCCTTTACTAGAACTGGTTTTTTGTTGCTTGTTCCAACATTCTTAGCATGATACCTGGGCTTGTTACAAAATTTGCATTCAATTAACGCTCCATCATTGTTATAATACAACATGCAGTCATCCACAAAATAGTCAATCCTTTTAGCCTCCAATCCCAACTTCGATACTAACCTCTTCGCATCATATTTTTTTTTTTTTTGGAAAAACCATCTTTTATAGGTGTTGCATCTATAAGTATTTTTGAAATAAGCTCAAAGCACTGGTTGGGAACATTCCAATTGGACTAGCAAACTAAAAGCCTCGCTGATATTGATAATTTTGAGTTTGTTGCCCCTTCGTACAATGGTTCATTCGCCTCCACCAAATTAGAGAGACGAACCCATTGGAGACTAATCACATTTAGAGTATGTGTTTCTAACTAGTCAAAGAAAATTTTGTATGAAAAAGAAACACAAATTCTACTATTAAATAAATCATTTTATCAGGTGTGAATGTAATATAATCTTATATTAGTATGTCATAGGGGTAGGATGGTAATGTTTTAAATGTATAAATACTACTTTAAATATTTTTGTCATTTAAGAAATATATTCAGTTCTCTACCAATTTTTTCCCCTAAATATGAGAATATTGTATTTTTGAAAATTAAAAAATTCTACAAACTAAATTTTTTCTCTAAATTTTAATACAAGGGAGTTTTGATTTTAAATTATAATATTGAAATACTAAATAAATTTTCAAAATAATATTAAAAATAATTATTTTAATTTTAAAATGTATAAATTCATTTTTTTATTTTAGATTATTATATTAGTTATTTACTAATAGTAAATATTTTTTTTTGCACATTTATTGAATAAGTAGTCTTATATTTAGATACATAGACAAATATATTTGTTGATATTGCTTAATTTTTGACAGAGTTTAATTAATTATCTTTAGTTGAATATTGTTTTCTAATCACACGCGCGCAAACACACACACATTAATTTATAAGGTTTAAATTTAAAATGTTATTTAAAGAATTCAAATTCAATTCTACTATATCAATGACATATTGACAAATAAAATCACTAATTTGATTTAAAAATTATAAACATTAAAATATAATTAAATCTCTTTTAAGGAAAATTATAATTAAACCTGTTCTGTAATATATATTCCTTTCATTGTATTAAATTTATCTTTTTCTTTTGTCGGCACTACATACTAAAAGGACGTGCCTATGTGTGCACGAGTGGCTTAAAAATAGTTGAATGAGTGAATGCTACTATAAAATATTATGAGTCGGATTGAGCAATCGAAATACGAAAAAATTGACCTACAAGGATTTGACATAGGTGATATATTAATTCTATTTTTAAAATTAAATAAACATAAAAATGAATGAAAAGAAGAACTATGAAATTTTGTACCATAAAAAGTGTTTCAATAATTCAAAATAAAGTCCAGTGATGATCAACTGATCATGCTGGACAAGGAAATAAATATTTTTACCTTACTCTTGCTCATGCACAAGTAGCATAAGCTAGTTTAGATTAAGTCCAATGCATAATACAAAATTCATTTAATGGTGTTTGTGTGAAATTAAATTAAATACTGATCTCACATGTGGTGCTATAATCTAGATGCATACGAGGCCTCGATTTTCCTCAACAAAATAACTAGGAAGAATCAACTAAGAGAAAGATCTACATGTCCTACTTAATTAAGAACAAAAGAAACATCAAATAAGGATCACTTGACTGAAGATACATGAATGATTTGGTGATAAAAAAAGAAAAAAAATTATGGATTCAAATTCTTTCACTAACAAAAACTATAAAAAAAAACTAATAATTAACATTCACAAATTAAAAAAGGACAATATGACTCACATGGTGAAAATACCAAGTATTTTTATTAGAGGAGTGAATTTTGAACACTTAACTTTTTAAATATGTAATTTACAAAGTGTGTTGTTAGTAGTTCAAGACCCAAATAATATGCAACACAAGATTGAATCAACCTAATCTATTTAGAAAATAAACTAATTTAATATGTATAGTTAATTTGTGAAATTAAACTAAGATAAACATAACAATATATATTGCTGATAACAGGGTATTTCCACAACTTTGCATGTGGTTCAATCTCTTTGCCACATTGCTCACAGTTGAAAGATAGTTATCTCTTCCCATATTCACTGGTCCACTTTAAAAATACAATTGACTAAATTAAACTTTTTAGAACATAAAACATCAAACTAGATATAATTGAAAACATAAATGATTAAAAGTATATTTTAACCTAAAGTTAGCTGAAACTTTCTCTCTAATTGAATTTTGGGAGAAGTTTTTTACCAATGCAGGGTTCCCCATGCCTACTACAAGAAATCCGTCAAATCATTTCCTTATGTGTATTAATTTGGACTTTGACTTGATTACCCAAACACTAGAGAGGACACAATTAAGTGTGGTCTGTATAGGATGTTGGAACCTTTTTTTCTTTACTTTTGTTTTACATTAACAATGCTTTTGAATGTGAATTTTACCGTCATCATTGACTGATATCAAAAAATTCAATAACTGGAATGAAAACATCAGAGATCAGAAGGATACTTATTCAGAGTTACCAAAAGTTCAAAGCTAATGATCAATGCAAGAAAAAGAATTGAACAACCGAAACCCAATGTAATAATTTCTTAGTCAGTGTTTATCATTCTTACCTTAGTTATCTCGTGTCTAACTGGCATCTGAAAACTAGTTTATTGTTTGAGCACAAGATCACTTAATATGAAGCATAGAAAAATTTTGTTCCTTCCTCAATCCTGAGTTGAGCATCCTTTTGGAGAAAAATTGAAGAACTAGCCCATTTAATAAAATTCATTTATCCATTTTCAGCAATAGACAATTTAAAGAGAAAAAACTATATTTCCCTTTTCTTATCTTGTTTTCATTAAAAAATTGTTCTATATCTTACTGATCTTAGAGATGCAAATATGTCGGAACAGAAAGAAATTAGGCCCTACATAGGTAGCAGTACCACATGGAGGAAGCAATTATGTACATTGACTAAATAGAAGCTTTGGGTTAGGATTTTCTTCAAACACAATGCGAGCATTTTCAATTTTCCAATTTTAAAATACAACTCTATAAACCCTACCTCACAAAACTTATTGTATTGCATTCCAATCTTGATATCAACAAAATGAACTTGTCCATGTTGCTTTTCATGGGGAGGATTACCATTTTTCATTGAAGAATTAAAGGTAAAAATATAATGGTTCCTTTTACTCAAAAACATATAATGAAATACCTATTTGAGGCGAATGATGATGCACAAATGAGCCAAAGAGAACCCGACAAAGGACATGCAAATGAGGTGAATAGGACACGACAGAGGACGCCTGAATGACAATGTCAGAGGCTGCAATGGCGACTTTAGCGTGACAGAGTGAGTTTCACTGCAACATAGGAAATACAAACAACAATTAGGGTGAGGGAAACACAACCATAGAGCAAATTGAAAGTATAAACCAAATATGAACAACAATAATGAAGAGCTTGTTGTGTGGTATCCGTGAAAGGCACAAATGGAAGACGAGGGGGAGAAGAATGTGAAAAAATGACAGTGACTCAGACAACTAGGGTTGTCGTGCTTTGTTTTGAGAAATTTTAGTTTCCGATGGATCCCTATTCCATCGGTATAATCCGTTGGAAATGTCAACTTTCTGACAAAAAAATTGACTGTCAGTAAGATCCGTCGGATTTTGTAAAAATCTAAAGGACAACATTAAGGGGGAATAAAAAGCACATACTTCAGAACAAATCTATTTAAAAGGTCTTTAAGAAGTAATAAAAATAATATATTTGACATTCATAATAGTTACATAGCTAGAAGGAAAAAAACAAGGTTGAGTTTATTACCATCTATCGTTGTATAGATACTCCCACTCCTCTTTCTTTAAATTGTCTAATTAAAAGACTGATTTGATCATGAATGGGTGAAAGAGGAAGAAGCACTACTAGAAAATGTAGATTTAACATCGCTAAGTTAACATCGGTTTTTGATAAAACCGATGTTAACAAAAACACGGTGGCATAATGGTAAATAGCATGACTTTCTTAACATCGGTTATCCAAATAACCGATGTTATCACAGTAGGTTAACATCGGTTTTTTAAAAACCAATGTTAACATCACTTCCTTAACATCAGTTTGCCCAAAAAACCGATGTTGGTGAATGATAAGTTAACATCGATTTTTAAAAAACCGATGTTAATGTTAACATCACTTCCTTAACATCTGTTTTCCCAAAAAACCGATGTTGGTGAATGATAAGTTAACATCGGTTTCTTTAAAAGAACTGATGTTAATGTTAACAACACATTGCTAACATCGGTTTTTGGAGAAAACCGATGTTAATGAACTTGATTTTTTTAAAACTTATTGGCTCCACACCTTAAGTCAGTCACGACTCTTCGTCTCTGTCGCAGCTTTGGTTTCGCCCGCGTAGGTGTTCCTCTCGACATGACAACTCTTCTTTCTCACTCCTACTCATAGCCAGGTCATTGTCATTGTCATTGTTGGTGTCGAGGTAAGCTTCAAGGGTTCTCACTTTTTTTTGTTGGGATTTTGAAGTTAGCGACATGTAGGGCACCCTACGTGCTACTATATTGTCCAGTGTCAGTGTTAAAGGGTGTTGTTTGTTTGATAGCATTCTAGGGCACGGTACCTCCATTGATAAATTATGGGTGTTGTTGATGAGAGATTGAACAATGAGTCTGATGTGGATGAAATAACAAGCGTGAAGCTTGAAGCACCATTGTCTGTGCTTCCACTTGATATGCATAATGCTTCTCATTCTTTGATAAGTTAACAAAGTAGAAACACATGTTGTTTTACTAATATTTAACTACTTGTGTAGGAAATGATATTATGTATAGTTGAAAATCCTTTTACTCTACCATAAGTTGCATACTTGTTAAGGACTTATTGCGTCTTTGAAGTTGTTCCTTTGAAGCCCTTTTCACCATTTTGAAAGCTGCAAACCAGGTTTCAATTAATGTCTAAAATTTGAACTATTAAATTCTTAATTGTGCTTCTATTGTGACACCGTAGTTGATAATTGATTATGGTTTTCTAGTATTTGTGTTCTATAATTGAACTATTAAATTCTTATTTGTTCTATATATAGAGATTGAGAGTTTAAAATCACTGATGTGATAAAACTCTCCAACTTAAGATTAGCCACATTGATTAAGATGAGATCAACAGTTTTAGGTCTGTTTTTCAATATTCAAATATTTAGGACCTATAAAATGCTCCAACTACATCAATCTATTGTTCTGTTGACATGATTTTTGTTTCCTTTGTTATTATTCAAAGAAAGAAAGCATATAAACTAATTTACTACTTTCCCGTATAAGTAAAGAACATGCCTACCTCATCCCCTATATATGAACAATATATTCCTTGTTTAATTCCACTTTAAGTTGGCACCAAGTAAACTGTGATTGTTTGCAACTACTGATATGAAAGACTCGAGTTTTATGAAAACTGCATTGATATTAGTTATTTTGATGCTTTAAACCATTAGTTTTATTTTTTAACTCTCCTATCCATGAATGTGATGATATATTCAAACTCTGTATTGATACTCATAATGCCTCCTCTATAACCAAATACCCTTTGTTGTTCATATTCATCAGAGTAGAAGAGTGCTTATTTTCATCTTTTGTTACTTGTGTGTGTGTCCTATAGAGATTGGAGACCTATAAAATGTGCTGGCACATATCATATGGCAATACAAACATGGAGAAAAATCAAACAATTAGTATTAACAAATCCCAATGCTAGAAGTTTCCATTAATTAGGAAAAAAAGAACTTATTTATCAAGTTGAAATTGCATAAGAGCTTGTAGGAACTAGCTAGGAACAACCATAACAGACTACAAATAGTAGATGCACACACATGCATGCACTTTAAAGATGGAAAATTTTATTTGCTTGAATAAGTTGAGGATCATTCTGGTGCTTTCACAAGGTTATATGGGAAATCCAGCACCACAATGTTCTCAATAACAGGTGAAAATACTCCAGTAAACTCAAAGTGATTCGGTTGAGTCTGAAATGCGTTGAACTCGTCCTTCCCATTGAATGTCATCAAGAAAACATGAGTGAAACCTTGTCTTAGCATATCATGACTTTCAATGTCCTTTCCCCTACCATACAAATATATAGTTAAGTACATGAGAATTGTGTGTACTATTTGCTAAAAAGCTAAATAAAATTACTGGAAATTCTATAGATACCCAAAATAGTCTAAAAGGTTAAAGATTACACAGCCTTTAGTTTGTTGTGCTAAATAGCTGCTGCACTTTGGGAATCCTAGAAGAGCCACCAAACAAGGACAACATCATCTACACTGCTCTTGTCCATCTTTGCATACACTATTCAAACTTTGCACGAGTGATTGAAGAGCAGAAGTCAATGCCCTTAAATAAAACATCCAACTCAATGTTGGTAATAACATCATAGAATAGTGTTATTTTTTCCCTCTCACATGTAGTTCTCAATCTCCTTAGGGTTCTCACTAATGTCCACTTTGTTCTTCTTTTTAAATTCCTCTACAAAATAGCTCACCATTCTATTTTCAAAGTCCTCTACACCTTAAGTGAGTGTTTCCAGCAGTAGCCTTATCTTGGAATACCTTATCCTTGATCGTGAAAAGTACCACCACCAAGGTCAAAGATGAAAATGTTTTGCTCTCCAACGCAATTAGTCCTCTTGTCAAGGCCATATGCAATAGCAGCAGTAGTAGCTTTTCATTGAGAATCATTGAAATAAGCAGGCACTAAACTCATGATCAAGTGTTCATTCAGTTATAAAGTAAATTGTTACATTTAATATTTCAAATACTGATTTATTATCAAATAAGATGCATAACCAAATATGGAAATTTTTATTGTTTGAAAACTTATTGGAACTCAAATTATAAGCCTCTTTAAGAACAAGGACTTTCTCTTTTGTGTGCCTCCTAAGTGCCCTGCCACTGTAGAGTATCTTATAAACCCTGAAAGAAAACTTTTCCTTTAGAAGAATTCATTAACAGAAGCTGATCTCATAAACCTTCCACCAAGCTTTCCAGCACCCAGTAAAGCTTATTCCATCTTTGTCCATATCATAAATAAGCACCATATCTACTGAAACTTGGTTGATTCCATGGGCCTGGTAAGAAGATACGTGTGACCATAAGCCAGACCTATCAAGCCAACAGCATAATATGAATTAACAGCTTCACTAGTACTCTGCTGATTTCTTCCATCTCCAAACTCAGTTAACCCTCCAGCCCTTTATTATTATTACATATTAATAAAAAAACTCTAGTTCTGAATTTAAAAATAATACTAAAACTGCATGTAAGTTTTGTGAACTATAATTCAATACAAAAAACTAGCAACAATATAGTTTTGACTGAATGAAATTATCAATTTAAGCACACTTTATAAACTACTGAAAAATATTAATTTGTCCCAACTAGGAATTATTTAGATAAGCTTTGTCATTGTTCAATTTAAGTTTCTATGGTATGACATGTTCAATTTTTATTTCCAAGTCATTGTTGTCTTCTTTGTTCTTTCTTGGTAAAATTGTAATGCATATGCTTTGCCTTACTCCTATTCAGGTGAAAATCATTTGCTTGTAGTAGCTGTTATCTACATTGCCAATACATGAGAGGTAACTGTTATCTACAGACTTAATTGTTTAATTGATTTGCGGTCCCAGTTTATCCTGTTTGGATTGATAACTGATTTGGTTGCAGTTTATGATGTTCGGATAACTGATTTGGTTAGCTTCTACTAAGTTATGATGTTTGGATTGATAATACTAGGCTACATTCTTTCCCTTGCTTATACAGTTTCTGTTAATAGTGATGTTCATGTGGCTGAAATAGATAAATGTTCTAATAATAATGGAGCAGGCTGTAAAGGTGCAAGAATGGTCTTTTTGTGTATCTAGTGGACTAGTGGTCAATTTATTTGAGTTTAATTTCTAATAACCCGAAACATGACAGCACCTAAGTCCATGATAGAAATCATCAGAACCATTCCCTGCAGTGGCAGCAACTTGTTGTTTTATCTTGTCCAGTCCATGATCCCAAATCAGGAACTGATTTAAATTATATTAGAGCACACTTTTTTCAAAATGTTGTGCTCAAGTGTTGACATCTTGTATATATATGTATGCTTTGGTGAAGAGGGAAACTTGCAGTTACAACAAATGAGTTCAATTGTTGGTGCCTATGGCTATAATGAGTTCAATTGTTGTCATCTACCTAAAATTCACATGGGGTCTCATAATTGTTATGTACTTGCTATTTGTATTCATTGAATAAAATTAGAGAGAGTGGCAGGCAAGCTTCCATTCAATGCATTGTTAGAAAATCTGGTGTAGTTGCCAACTAGTGGTGTAGCTGTCTAGGAACATGTCTTTGTTGGAAGAATTGGACATCAAGTTGGTGTCATTTTTGGTGTTGTTAATCTTGGAGCTGCAAGAGACTTCCATCTCATAGGCTTTTGGGGCAAATGATGATGGTCTCTGCTCATAGGACCCTTTATCAGTAGCACTGTCCCTGGGGCTGCAATCTCCCTACCACCCAAATCACTCAATTAATGCCCCCAGCAATGAAACAACAGCACTGCCCCTTGGGCTACAACTTAAGAGGTTGTTTGATAGGTCTGTTAGTTAGTTAGTCAGTTAGGGGACAATGAATCAAATAGTGGGTTACTTACTGAGCCAATTGGCCGATGAACAAAAAGTAGATTAAGAAGGAATAAACTAACAAATATTAAGTTTAGTAAATAGTAGGAAAATTGGCAAGGAGAGTAAATTACCAAAGAATAGAAATAGAAGCTGCTAGATGTAGTGTACTTGGTAAATAACTAACTACTTGGCAATTTGTGAGATAAATCATTAAATTTTGTTGACTTCACATTTTGCTAGGTTATCATTTGCTGCTGGTAATTCGCGTTGCTTTGGAAGGTCTTTGATTATAGCAATTCCAGACACGTACGTACAGGCTTGTATGTATATATATATATATATATATATATATATATATATATATATATATATATATATATATTATCAATTGTTGGTTTTGATTAGTTAGCTAGTTTCTCTATTGAGATATAAGACAACACAGTAGATCAGTAAGAACCCTAACCAAACAAGAAAACAATGGCTATCGAGTTAGGGCAACAGACGGTGGAGCTATCCACCCTTGTCACACACTGCTAACGATAAGTCCGCTGATATGTTAGCGGTGCTAACAAATCAGAGGACTTATCGTTAGCGGCACGTGTGACGAGGGTGGATAGCTCCACCGTTTGTTGCCCTAACTCCGCAACCATTGCTTTCTTGTTTAGTTAGGGTTCATCCCGATCTGTTGTGTTGTGTTATATTTGACTATATTTAATTTGTATGTCATTAATGTGCTTTGCATTAGATTCAACTTTTGTTCATAATGAATGAACCTTAGATTCCCGTTTGAGATTAAATACAATGATTCTTGCGGAAAGTTTGCATTAATCATTGTATTGAATCTTGAATTGTCCATTTGGACAGTTTGTGGAGACTCACATTTTTATGGTACATTTATGTGTTAAGGTTAACATTATTTTTTTTAATTTGATGAAATTACGGTACAATGCATTTCTAGTTGTTCTCTGAGTGCATACTTGATTATCGGCGAATTAATGTCATCGATTTCATGTCGAGTACTTGGAGACCAATGCGAAATGCTGCCAAAATTTCATCAAATTTAACAAAATAAGATTAACCTTGACGCATGAATGTACCATAAAAATGTGTCTTCCTAAATGGGATAGGGCCACACCTTAAATGAAAAGTGAGATATCATGCATTGAATGAGTTTCAGAGTATGAAGGAGTTATTTTTTAAATGGATCGAAGTTGGATGAATGAAAGCCGCTTGAGCCCTGCGTATGAGGAAGGCGTGGAACTGTTCCTACAATTTGCTACAGAAAGAAGTCGACCGGATGAAAACGAGAATTTTTTTCTCCGTGCATAAATTGTTTGAATGGGAGATGGCAAAAAGTCGACGACATACGAAACCATCTATTGTGTGATGGAATTAAGGGGAATTATACGACGTGGATATGGCATGGTGAAATGACAGACATGCAGAGTGGGCCCCAATCTGAACCGTTTGATGTAGAAATGGGAGATCACTTGGAAGATATGATTCGTGACCTTGGGCAAGAGTCTTTTCAGCAAGCACATGCCCCTATGTATGATACATTATAGAGTGATTCAAAGAAGCCTTTGTATTCGGGGTGCAACAATTTGTTGACATTGTTGTGAAGGCCAGATATGGGTGGAGTGACAAAAACTTTAATTCACTGCTTCAAGTTGTAGAAGCAAAGACTTTGACTTTGATGTTTTAATGATGCCATGTGATCACGCCCTTCTCAAGTTTAATTCAAGACAAAAATCCAAGAAATTCAAGATACATCATCAAGAAGATCTCTAGTGATTTAGGAAGGGAATTCCAAGTTGAAATAACAAGAGGTTTGGCCAATGAATTTAAGCAAAAATGTTTTTACAAGAGATTTACTCTCAAGTAATCGATTACCAGTGGCCAAAACACTTCCTGAAACGTTTAAAAATAATCTTGAATATTTTTGAAGGCATGTAATCGATTACATGAGGATTGTAATTGATTACCAGTAGTTGAAAATATTTACAACAGTCATTAGAAATTTGAATTCAAAATTTATAATGTGTAATCGATTACACATGGATGGTAATCGATTACCAGCAGTTATTGAACATTTTGATTCAAATTTTAAAGCCTGTAATCGATTACGCAAATCTTGTAATTGATTACCAAAGGAGAATTTCAGAAAATAATTTACAAGAGTCACATCTGTTCAAATGATTTCTTAATGGCCATCAAAGGTCTATTTATAAATGACTTGGAACAAAATTTGCTTAGAGTTTTTCAGAACAAAAAGGTCTTATCCTCTCAAAAGAAAAATTATCTTATCCTCTTAAAAATTCCTTGGCCAATACACTTGTAATTCAATAAGGAATTATTTTGAGTGCTCCATTGTTCAATCTATCTCTTTCAAAAGAGATTTCTTCTTCTCTTCATCTTATTTCTGAAAAGGGATTAAGAGACCGAGGGTCTCTTGGTTTAAAACAATATGAACACAAAGGAAGGGTTGTGCTTGGGTGGTTCAGAACTTGTAAAGGGCTTTTGCAAGATAGTGGAACTCTCAAGCGGGTTGCTTGGGGACTGGACGTAGGAACAAGGGTGTGGCCAAACCAGTATAAATCTGAGTTTGCATTTTCTCTTCCCTTAAACTCTTTTATTTATTATTGCTTATTGCTTCTATTCAGTAAGTTTAATTTGCATAATTATTTAGCAATTCATTTTGAAAGGAATCTTGGGTTTTGGGTTAAAATCAAAATAGAATTTTTAATTGGGAAAAGTTTGTGATATCTTAATTCAACCCTCCCCCCCCCCCCCCTTCTTAAGATATCTGAGGCCACTTGTCTAACAAGTGGTATCAGAGCTTCATTCTTGTATAAAGTTTAGAAGCTTCAAGAAAAATGGCCTCATCAAACTATTTATTTCCTGGAGGGAATTCAATAAATAGGCCTCCTATTTTTAATGGAGTGGGTTACCATTACTGGAAAACCCGTATGCAAATTTTTATAGAGGCAATAGATTTAAATGTTTGGGATGCAATAGAAGTAGGGCCTTATATTCCCACCATGGTTGCTGGAAATACAACAATAGAAAAGCCTAGGGAAGATTGGAGTGAGGAGGAAAGAAGACTAGTACAACACATGAAGGCACAACAGATGTTAAAAGATTTAGGATAAACACATTAACTCATGAATATGAACTATTTAGGATGAATGCAAATGAAAGTATACAAGACATGCAAAAGAGGTTCACACACATAGTAAATCATCTTCCATCTTTTGGGAAAAATTTCAAAATGAAGATCTCATAAATAAAGTATTGAGATGTTTAAGCAGAGAATGGCAACCTAAGGTAACAGCCATTACTGAATCACGGGATTTATCTAACATGTCTCTTGCTACACTATTTGGAAAGTTATAGGAACACGAAATGGAACTATTGAGACTAAATCAACATGAAGAAAATGATAAGAAAAAGAAGGGAATTGCTCTTAAAGCTTCATCTTCAATCCAAGAAGAAAGTGATAAAGAAGACTTAATTGATTTGAATGAAGATGATGATCTTAGCCTTTTTGTAAAAAGGTTCAACAAGTTCCTGAAAATCAGAGGAAATCAAAGGAGACCAAATTTTAAACCTAAAAGAAGGACATAAGATTCATCCTCTACTCCAAAATTCTTTGAATGCAATCAACCTGGACATCTCAGGGTTGATTGCCCAATCTTCAAGAAAAGAAAGGAGAAATCTGAAAAGAAAAATTTTAGTGAAAAGAAGATGAAGAAGGCCTACATCACATGGGATGACAATGATATGGAATCATCTGAGGATTCAGAAAATGAAGAGATAAATCTATGTCTAATGGCTAAAAGTTATGAAAGCGATGAAGAGGTAACATCTTCAAATAACAACTTATCCATTTCTTTTGATGAATTACAAGATGCATTTTCTTATTTGCATAGAGAATCAATCAAACTTGCAAAGTTAGTTTCATCTTCTAAGAAAACAATTTTAGATTTAGAAAATGAAATTTTAAAATTAAATAAAGAATTAGATCATCTTAAAATTGAAATTTCAATTTCTAAATCAAATGATAAAGTTTATGTATCTACTATTCTTGATGAAAAAGTAATATCTGATTCATGTAAATGTTGTAGTAAGTATGAAAAAGAAATTAAAGATTTGAAAAACTCACTTGCTAAATTTTCTATTGGTAAAAATAACCTAGATGTCATATTAGGAAAACAAAGATGTGTCTTTGATAAGGCAGGAATAGGATATAAACCTGAAAGTATTCATCACTTGTTTTTATTGTGGAAGAAAAGGGCATGGCACATCTACATGTTATTTTAAGAAAAAATTGCAACAATATCAAAATGATATGGGTCCCAAAAGGATCTTTAGTTAACACTAACACACAAGGACCCAATAAAGTTTGGGTACCTAAGTCACAAACTTGATCATGTAGGTATCTTTGAAGAAGAAATGGTACAAAGATAGCGGTTGTTCAAAACATATGACGGGAGATTCATCAAATTTCACACATATCTCTCCCAAGAAAAGTGGGCATGTAACTTATGGTGATAAGAACAAAGGTAGAATTCTTGGAGTTGGAAAAATAGGTACGAATTCTTCAAAATCCATTGAAAATGTTCTACTTGTTGAAGGCCTTAAGCACAACTTGCTTAGTGTTAGTCAATTATGTGATAAAGGCTATCTAGTATCATTTGATTCTCAAAAATGTCTCATTGAACATTAACATGATACTAACATAAAGCATATAGGGTATAGAGTCAACAATGTTTATATGATAGACTTAAGCCAAAAATTAGATAATAATAAATGTTTTCTTAGCATAGATGATGATCCATGGCTATGGCATAAACGTATTGCTCACATAAACATGGAACACTTAAATAAATTAATTTCAAAAGATTTAGTTGTTTGTTTGTCTAAATTGAAATTTGAAAAAGATAGACTGTGTGATGCATGTCAAAAGGGAAAACAAACTAGAGTTTCATTCAAATCCAAAAACATTGTTTCAACTACTCAACCATTACAACTGTTACATATGGATTTGTTTGGTCCTTCTAGAATTATGAGTTTTGGTGGAAGCTATTATGCACTTGTCATTGTTGATGATTATTCTAGATATACTTGGACACTATTTATCACTCATAAGAATGATGCATTTCAAGCATTTAAGAAACTTGCAAAATTTATTCAAAATAAGAAAAATCTCAAAATTATATCTATTAGGAGTGATCATGGGGGTGAGTTTGAAAATAAAGAATTTGATTTATTTTGTGAAAAGCATGGCATTGAACATAACTTTTCTGAACCTAGAACCCCTCAACAAAATGGAGTTGTTGAAAGGAAAAATAGGTATTTGGAAGAAATTGCTAGAACCTTATTAAATGATACTCTTCTTCCAAAAAAATTTTGGGCTGAAGCCATTAATACTGCATGCTATATCATGAATAGGGCTTTAATAAGACCCATTTTAAAGAAAACCCCATATGAACTGTTCAATGGTAGAAAACCAAACATCTCACATCTTCATGTTTTTGGTTGTAAAAGTTTTGTATTAAACAATGGAAAAGAAAATTTAGGAAAGTTTGATGCTAAGTCAGATGAAGGAATTTTCCTTGGATATTCTTTGCATAGTAAAGCCTATAGAATATATAATAAGAGAACAATGACAATTGAAGAATCAATTCATGTTTCCTTTGATGAGTCTAATGCTATTTCTCCAAGAAAGGATATTTTAGATGATATTGCAGAATCTTTAGAACAAATGCACATTCATGGACAAGATTCTAAAGGAAAAGGAGAAGGAAGCAATGAAGATCCACTAGTAGAAGTCAAAGCAAATAATGATTTTCCTAGAGAGTGGAAAACTTCAAGAGATCATCCCCATGACAATATTATTGGTGACATCTTAAAAGGGGTAACAACTAGACACTCTCTCAAAGATTTATGTAATAGCATGGCTTTTGTATCTATGATTGTACCTAAAAATTTAAATGAAGCCATAATAGATGAAAATTGGATAATAGCTATGCAGGAAGAACTAAACCAATTTGAAAGAAATAATGTTTGGGAGTTAGTTGAGAAACCTGAAAACTACCCAATCATTGGAACAAAATGGGTGTTTAGAAATAAATTAGATGAAAATGGAATAGTTATAAGGAATAAGGCTAGATTAGTCGCCAAAGGATATAATCAAGAAGAGGGAATAGATTATGAGGAGACATATGCTTCAGTTGCTAGATTAGAAGCCATCAGAATGCTATTAGCCTATGCATCCATAATGAATTTTAAGCTTTATCAAATGGATGTAAAAAGTGCATTCTTAAATGGCTTTATTCAAGAGGAAGTATATGTAGATCAACCCCCTGGATTTGAAAACTCATACAAGCCTAATCATGTTTTTAAATTAAAAAAGGCTTTATATGGCTTAAAGCAAGCCCCTAGGGCTTGGTATGAGCGTCTGAGTAAGTTCCTTATAGAAAAGGATTTCTCTAGAGGCAAAGTAGATACTACCCTTTTTATAAAGAAAATCACATGATATTTTATTGGTTCAAATTTATGTTGATGATATTATTTTTGGATCTACTAATGAATTATTGTGCAAGGAATTCTCTCATGACATGCAAAGTGAGTTTGAAATGTCAATGATGGGAGAACTTAATTTCATTCTTGGATTACAAATTAAACAAACCAAGGCTGGTATTTTCGTCAATCAATCCAAGTACTATAGAGAGTTAATTCACAGATTCAGCATGGAAAAAGCTAAGCACATGGCTACACCAATGAGCACTGCTTGATAAAGATGAAACCAGTCAATCAATAGAGGTTAAGTAATATCGAGGTATGATCGGATCCCTTCTTTATTTATCTGCTAGTAGACCTGATATAATGTTTAGTGTGTGTATGTGTGCTAGATTTCAATCAATTCCCAAACAATCACTTCTTAGTGTCGTTAAAAGAATCATAAGATATTTATTAGGCACTATGAATATAGGTTTATGGTATCCTAGGAATTCCATATGCACCTTAATAGGATACTCTGATTCAGACTTTGCTGTTTCTAAAACAGATAGAAAGAGCACAAGTGGAACTTGTCAATTCATTGGATCTACTCTAGTCTCTTGGCATAGTAAGAAACAAAACAGTGTTGCTTTATCTACTACAGAAGCGAAATATATTTTTGCCGGCAGTTGTTGTGCACAGATTTTATGGATGAAGCAACAACTCTTTGATTATGGAATCTTTCTTGACCATATACCTATTAGGTGTGATAATACAAGTGCAATCAATCTTTTCGAAAATGCAGTTCAACATTCTCGAACCAAGCATATAGAAATTAGGCACCATTTTCTAAGAGATCATTTTCTAAAGGGAGATTGTGTGCTAGAATTTGTTGATACAAAGAATCAGCTTGCCGATATCTTTACGAAACCTCTCTCCAAAGAAACATTCTTTGCCATTAGAAGAGAATTAGGCCTCTTAGATGTTAGTGATTTGGATAAATAAGGATTGATTGATTGAAACATTTATGCTTAATGATTAATTGATGGTGTTGGTTAATTAAGTATGTTATTGTGCATGATTTTGCTTGACTACTAGAAATTCTTGTTAGTATGATTGATTGATAGAGTTTGATGATGATTTTAGACTTAGACTTAGGAATTTTTAAGAGAAAATGCTCCTATAGTGTTCTGGTAATCGATTACCAACCTGTGTAATCGATTACACATGAACAAATGGCCTAGTAATCGATTACCAATGTATGTAATTCGATTACAGTAGAACATCAGCCTTGTAATCGATTACAGTATATTGTAATCAATTACCAGTGATCCTCTCTATAAAAGCTACTGTAAACCAGCAGCGCTGCACAGCCACACTCCCCTCAACGTGCCTCTTTCTCCCAAAACTTCTAATTCTCATATCTAACTCGTTTCTCCACCAAATCACCTCCCACAAAGCCCATTCTTCATCATTTTCGATTCTCTTTCATTCTAATCGATCAAAATCTTCAATAACTCCACCAAATGGCAGAATCATCCAAGAAGCGTAAGGGTTCATCCTCCTCCGCTGCAGCACACCGAACATCACATTCTAGAGCCACCGGAGCATCCCCGACACCAATTCCACCATCCTTGTCATCCTCTACACTGTTTTCATCAGATGAACAACATATTCAGTATTCCTCTCTCTTTCAATCTCGTCAAATTCTTGATCCCAAATATCTTGACCTTGAATTTTTTTGATGGGGAAACATTTGATTGCTATCAAGTGTTTCAAAACACTAGTATGATTCCTTTTATGTCATTAAAATTACCATATTATCCTGAGTTAGTGAGAGTCTTTTACTCAAATTTGAAAATTCAGGATGGCACTTTAATCTCTGAGGTGCATGGTATACCTATGATTATTGATGAGTCTCTTTTCTTTTCTTTGACACAATTACCCAGTCAAGGTGCACCTTTTAAGGGTACCCTTGTTGATGACAGGAAGTTTGATTACTCTAGTCATGATACCCGTCGCATGGTCTGCATTGACCAGACGGATATGACTGGTATATTGCTTGTCGGGTCATTGACATTTGATTGTCGCATCATGCATTATATCATTGTTAAAATTTTGATGCCTCGTTCTTCTAATCTTGCTCAAGCTTCTGAGGAGGACTTGATTCTGATGTGGGCTTTCTTGACCGGTCTTCCAATCGACTGGGCCCATTTGGTTCGTTACCGCATGCATAAGGCATTGCGGTCTGGTGCACCTCTCCCTTACCCTCAGCTTGTGACTTTATTTCTTAGACATTTTGAAATTCCTATGGATTCTAAGCCTTTTGTGCTAGTTAAAAGCTCCTTTTCTATTGGTGTTGGTGCGGTAACCTCCTTTGGCTACCGTAAGGACGTAGATGGGTAGTGGCTGAAGAAGGACACGCAACCTCTGCAAGACGAGCGTACTCCTTCTCCTCCACCTCAACGAGATGATTCCTCAGCCCTTATGAATGAAGTTCTTTCGGAATTGTGAGGCCTCTGCACCTATGTTGGCAAACACTTTGATTCCTTGGATGTTCGCTTTGAAGGAATGGATACCCGCATCACTTAGCTTGAAGACTATGTGAGTTATCTTCGTCGGTGCTTCGACCTTCCACCACCTTCCTAGTTTTAGATTATTATTATCTTTTATTTTAAGCCGTGTATTTGGCTATGCTTTTTAAGTTATCATTCTCTTAACTTTAGTTATATTTCGGTACTTGGCACTTAGTATTTTATGACTGGATTATATTTGGTTTTGACTTAAGAATGATTATGTGAACTTTAGTTATATTTGATTATTATTCTTCCGCCTTGTGTTACTTACCATGTACTTTGGCTTGTTGATGTTGCCAAAGGGGGAGAGAAACAGGGTTTAGAAGCTTAGAAATCAAGAGATCATTAATTCCAAAACATAGGGGGAGTATGGAATGAGTGAACGTTATATCTTGCATATATTCTATCTTGTATCTTGATTTCAGGAATTAAATTGTCATCATTAAAAAGGGGGAGATTGTAGAAGCAAAGACTTTGACTTTGATGTTTTGATGATGCCATGTGATCATGCGCTTCTCAAGTTTAATTCAAGACAAAAATCCAAGAAATTCAAGATACATCATCAAGAAGATCTCTAGTGATTTAGGAAGGGAATTCCAAGTTGAAACAGCAACAGGTTCGACTAATGAATTTAAGCAAAAATGTTTATACAAGAGATTTACTCTCAAGTAATCGATTACCAGTGGCCAAAACACTTCCTGAAAAAATTTTAAAATAATTTTGAATATTTTTGAAGGCATGTAATCGATTACTTCAGGATTGTAATCGATTACCAACAACTGCAAATATTTACAACAGCCATTAGAAATTTGAATTCAAAATTTATAATGTGTAATCAATTACACATGGATGGTAATCGATTACCAGTAGTTATTGAACGTTTTGATTCAAATTTTAAAGCCTGTAATCAATTATACAAATCTTGTAATCTATTACCAAAGGATAATTTCAGAAAATAATTTCCAAGAGTCACATCTGTTCAAATGATTTTTTAATGGCCATCAAAGGTCTATTTATATGTGACTTGGAACATGAATTTGCTCAGAGTTTTTCAGAACAAAAAGGTCTTATCCTCTCAAAAGAAAAATTATCTTATCCTCTTAAAAATTCCTTGGCCAATACACTTGCAATTCAATAAGGAATTATTTTGAGTGTTCCATTGTTCAATCTATCTCTTTCAAGAGAGATTTCTTCTTCTCTTCATCTTATTTCTGAAAAGGGATTAAGAGACCGAGGGTCTCTTGTTGTAAAGCAATCTGAACACAAAGGAAGGGTTGTCCTTGTGTGGTTCAGAACTTGTAGAGGGCTTTTGCAAGATAGTGGAACTCTCAAGTGGGTTGCTTGGGGACTGGACGTAAGGACAAGGGTGTGGTCGAACTAGTATAAATCTGAGTTTGCGTTTTCTCTTTCCTTAAACTCTTTTATTTATTATTGCTTATTGCTTCTATTCAGTAAGTTTAATTTGCATAATTATTTAGGAATTCATTTTGAAAGGAATCTTGGGTTTTGGGTTAAAATCAAAATAGAATTTTTAATTAGGAAAAAGCTTGTGATATCTTAATTCAACCCCCCTTCTTAATATATCTGAGGCCACTTGTCTAACACAAGTAGTGCATGATATGCTTCCAGAGGAAAACATGTTGCCTAAAAGTTACTATCAGGCCAAGAAGATACTGTGTCCGATGGGTATGGAGTATCAGAAGATTCAGGCTTGTCCAAATGATTGCATGTTGTACAGACATGAATTTGAAGAAATGTCCAAATGCCCTAGGTGTGGGGTATCACGGTACAAAGTCAAGGATGATGAGGAGTGTAGTAGTGATGAAAACTCAAAGAAGGGCCACCCAACGAAGGTGTTGTGGTATTTGCCGATCGTTCCAGATTTAAGTGTCTTTTTGCTAATGGAGACAACGCTAAAAAACTTACATGGCACGCAAATGGCAGAAACTGTGATGGAATGGTCCGTCATCTGGCTGATTGCTCCTAGTGGAAGAAGATAGATCGTCTGTTTTTGGATTTTGACAAAGAGCCAAGAAATCTTAAGCTTGCACTAGCCAGTGATGGAATGGATCCATATGGCAATTTAAGCACTTAACACAATTCATGGCCAGTTCTACTAGTAATTTACAATTTTCCTCCTTGGTTGTGCATGCAGTGAAAATACATGATGTTGTCGATGATGATATCAGGCCCAAGACAGCCAGGAAATGACATTGATGTTTATCTAAGTCCGTTGATTGAAGGCCTGAGAAAGCTGTGGGACGAGGGGGTTTTAGTGTTTGATGGGTTTCAGAATGAGACTTTTCTAATGCATGCAATGCTTTTTTGTACAATTAATGACTTTCCAGCATATAGGAATTTGAGCAGTTACAGTGTTAAGGGTCATCATGCATGCCCCATCTATGAAGAAGACACAAGCTACATACAACTGAAACATGGTAGAAAAGCAGTCTACACTAGGCATCGACATTTTCTAAAACCTCATCACCCTTGCAGGCGATTGAAGAAAGCAGTTAATGGAAGTCAAGAGCACGAAATTGCGCCGATACCGTTGACTGGTGAGCAGGTCTTACAGCAAGTTGAACACCTGAATACTATATTTGGAAAGACCCAAAAGAAGGAAAAAAGTAAGACTTGCATATGGAAGAAGAGGTCGATTTTCTTTGATCTTTCGTACTGGTTTGACCTTGACATTAGGCATTGTATTGATGTTATGCATGTGGAGAAAAATGTATGTGACAGTGTCATTGGAACGCTCCTTAACATTCAAGGCAAGATGAAAGATGGTTTGAATACTCGTCAAGATCTAGCTGAGTTGGGCATACGATCACAGTTGCATCCAAGGTCTACTGGGAAAAAAATATACTTGCCTCTAGCTTGTCATACTTTGTTGAAAAAGAAGAAGATTAGTTTTTGTCAGTGTCTGCGGGGGGTCAAAGTCCCACAAGGATACTCTTCAAATATTAAGAGCCATGTGCAGTTAAAGGAGCTTAAGCTGGTAGGGTTAAAGTCTCACAATTGTTAGCCGTGGCCATACGAGACATTTTGCCTAACAAAGTCAGGTTACCCATAACTCGCCTATGCTTTTTCTTCAATGCCATATGTAGCAAAGTCCTTGATCCTATCAAGTTTGATGACCTGGAAAATGAGGTTACAATTATACCGTGCCAGTTGGAGATGTATTTTCCTCCTGTTTTCTTTTACATCATGGTTCACTTAATTGTCCATCTGGTCAAAGAAATCAAATGTTGTGGTCCTGTTTATTTGCAGTGGATGTACCTTGCATTAGCATTACTCAACAACATCAATATTTTAATGTTCATTGTATTCAATAGTGCTTTGAAAGGACTTGATGATACTCCACAACCTAAATCGAAGGCTAGTGCTAGGTGGATTGTTGTTAAGGTACGTGATTTAAATAAAACTTCTACTTATATATATTTTATGTGTGTGTACACTAATTGTCGTTAACGTTTAGTATCCAAATTTCATTATGTATTTAGTGTAATAGACAAAAAGGAAGCATTAAGTGTGGCTATTACGTCATGCACTGGATGTCCACTATAATCTTAGGAAGTTTTAGGAATAATTGGGAAACGATAATTGTTTATTTCAAACAAAGTTGATTTTCTTATCATTGGTATTACATTATTAACTTATGTTTTATTTGATCATGCAGTATTTTAATGATGTTAGACCATTGGAAGCAGAGAGATTGAAGGCGTTTTGCATCTAGTGGACACAGTATTATCTCAAAGTTAGAAATCAAACTTAGGATGTTACGGAACTTAGGATGTTAGGGAACTATGTAATTTTAGGTTACTTAATTAGTTTACTAGCTTGCTTTACATTTTTTGCAATTGTTGTTTCATTTTAACATTGAATATTCTTTATTGATAGTTAATAAATTATTTATTCATAGTTATCAATTGCTTTTTTACAATTGATAGTTTACTATCTAGCTTTCTGCTAAAAACTGTTTGAAAGCAAAATGCAAATGATATATGCTATGCTGTGTGGTCTGATTTAAAATTTACAGGTTAAATTTTGGGTTTTTTATAAAAACAGAAAGTGTATTTAAAAAAAAATTCTAATAACAATATCGGTTATTTAAAAAAACCGATGTTAATATACACAAACAAAATCGGTTTTTCCAAAAAACCGTTAACATTGATTTTTCAAAAAACCGATGCTGTTTGTGTATATTAACATCGATTTTTTTAATAAAAACCGATGTTAATATCCAAAACGTTAACGTCGGTTTTTTACAAAAACCGATGTTAGCTTATACGTTAACATCAGTTAACTTTTAAGTTAATATCAGTTTTTGTTAAAAATAGATGTTAACATAAAAATTGTTAACATCAGTTTTCTACAAAAATCAATCTTAACGTATAAGTTAACATTGGTTTTTGACTGAAATCGATGTTAACGTTTGGAAGTTAACATCAGTTTTTATACAAAACCGATGTTAACGTATAAGTTAACATCGGTTTTCATGAAAACCGATGTTAATCTATAAGTTAACATCGGTTTTGTATAAAAACCGATATGAACTATCAACATTCATAAATTTTTTTTTGGTGTAATTCTTATTATATAACATCGATTATTTAAATAACTGATATTGTCAATTTTACGTTAACATCATTTTAAAAAACTTATGTTAACGATAATACTTTCAATATCGGTTAAAAACCGATGTAGAAAGTCATAAATAACCGATGTAAAAAGCATACTTTCTAGCAGTAAATTTATTAAAAATGAACAAGAAATTATATGAAAAGCAATTGATAGTGTGAAAACATTAATTCCTAGTCAAGAAATAATTTCTAGCTATGAACATTTTGCCTAACTGCAATCATAACAATGCCATAAGAGTGTGGGAATAAAATAAATTTGGGAGCTCAATAAAAAATGTCAGGAAAATAATAAGATTTAATGTATTTAATTTAAACAAGGGAACTATTTCATTAGGTAAGAAAACTGCTATAGAAGGGAGTATAAATGGAAGCAAAGCCAGCATAGTGGGCGCAAGCCCACAGTACATGCCACGTAACCCCTCCTTATGAAATATTTGTTCCAAACTAGCAACTATTATGTTTCCTGTTGACAAAGAAACACCCATTAGCCAAATTTTTCAATATTCAATTTCAGTAGTCCAACAAATAACAAACTTTGCCAATGTCGTTATATCCTTCATACAATAAAAGTGTTGACAAGCTCAAATTTGAAAATGATGGCACCAATTCTTTTAGAATGACTAGGTTAAAATAAATCAAACAAAAGAACTTACACCTTTAACACTTCCATGCGTGAGCAGTGGGACACCGTGAACCTGAAAACTAGTTTTGATGACATCAAGAGGACACACAAATGTAACGGCAATAACCCATGCATAAAAAAAACAATGAATCCAATTGAGCGGGATGCAAAATTGAAAAAGGAAATTCCGATTGGAAAAAAGAGAATTGAGGAATACTGGCAGAAGCACTAGCAGTAGCATTGTAAAGGAGTCCTTTTGGGATTGATATTAGGAGCGGTGAGGGTGTTAGCAGTCATGGTTGGTGGAATCGACAGAGAAAGCAATGAAAATGAAAAAAGAATCCTCTCTGGAGAGGGCGATGGCAGAGGAACAGGGGTGGTTGCATGACCTGAGAGAGAGACATAGTCTCGCTTGCTTTTATGATTGATCGAGATTAATAGGCTTGTGGGATTAGATTAGGGTTTAGATTCGATCAAATCAGAATAAGTTGTGTTTTATCCATAAAACTCCCTGTGTGCATCTAATAAATAGAATAGAAATTATGCATCTTCCTCCACCTCCTTTTCACCCCTCTCAAATTCCCTTCCAGCGATGGCTAGGAACCGGCACAATGGGCGAAAGAAGAAGCTGCAAAAACCCTAACTAATCAAGAGTTAGGGAAAATAGAAGCCTTGGCAACAACAGAGGGTAGGATGCTAGCTATGAATTCAAGCACCCCAATGACACAGGCGAAGATGGCATCTGAAATAGTGATGATGCCTACAACGGGACCATCCCTTGTTGTTTTAGCTGTTGTTCTTGCTGAGGCTGAGGTTGAGGTTGAACCAGAGGCGGTGGAGAGTGAGAGGGACAGGAAGAAATGAGAGATTTGGAGAGTAAGAAACAAGAGAGGAGAGGGAGAGGGACAGTGAGAAACGAGAAAAAAGAGATAAAAATTAAAAACATTAACTTAAGACAATTTTACGTAAAATCGTCATAGAATGGTAGTTTCCAAGACGTTTTTTGTAAAACTGTTTTTGTTTAACAAACTTGTATTTACAAAATTGCCACCATGTGACATTCTAAGATGGTTCTGCATAATTGTCTTAAAATTTGCATCATAAAACACAATTTTTTAATAGTGAATGGATTATAAAATCCACATGATTTTCATTGAGACAACAAAAAAAATAAAGTATAAAAATTATATTGTGTTTAATATTTTTTTTCTTTTTTTTTTCAAATCAAATAACATAAAAAATTTATTTTACTTTATTATTTCTCTTCTATTTGTTTTAAACCAAACAAATTCATATTTTTGTTATATTTATTATATCCTTTAAAAAATTATATTTCTTATATATTTCCTTCTTCTTTATTCCTTTCCTACCAATTTATTTTCCTCTTATTTATTTTCTCTTTACCAAACATAGTATAAGATTACTTGGTATAGAGTATGGGGTACAAAAATATAATCACATCTCAAAAAGAAAAATTATAAGTACAGGAAAAATTGTGTCTCGATAATATAATAACTAGCTAGCATTTTACGAGAAGCATTACACATGTATAATTTATTAATATTTATTATTAGAATAAATAAAAACACTTTGATAATTAATACTCCCTTCAATCCTTTTTACAAAACTCAAATTAGAAGTAATAGTCTATTTTACAAGATCCAGTCCAATCCATAATACCTTTTGCATTAATAAGCTTTTCACATCTACAAGAAAATGACATATGCCTACGGAGGCTTTTGCCTACACACATAAATTAGTGTAGGTAAAAGTCAAAAAATACTTATACCTACAGTTGTTTGTCATAGGTAAAATTCAAAAATATGTACTTACTATTATTTGGTGTAGATAAAAGTCAAAATAACTTCTACTTACAAATGCTTAGTGTTGGTAAAATTTCAAAAAACTTATACCTACAATTACTTGGTGTTGGTAAAATCCTATAAAACTTGTACCTACAGTCCATTGGTACCACTACAAGAAAAATAACCTATGCTTACGAACGCTTTTTTCCTACAGACATGAATTAGTGTAGGTAAATGTCAAAAATACTTTTACCTACAACTGACTAATGTAGGTAAAACTCAACCACTTGTATCAATCATTATTTGATGTAAACAAAAGCACAATATAGGCAAAAAAAATCGCGAAAGACATTTAAATGATTTGACAGTATTAATATTTGTTTGATTAAATAAATAGAAAGAGAGAAGCTTTTAAAAAAATGAAGATAAAAATAAAATAGTGAGAAAATATATAGATTTCTAAATTATTTAATACGAAATATTCAAAATATAAAATAAAAGTTTCTTGCCCGTACAACAATTCTATTTATAATAATTCTATTTAATTCAAATAAGATTACATTTAATAGAAGATACACACCATTTAAACAAAAACAAAAATTTATAGATGGACAATTAGAAACTAAGGAAGCTATAGCTAGCTAAGCTACTACATATTAATAAAGAACAAAACACTACAAGAAAAGGAAATAATTAAAAAAGGTAGATAAAGAAAAAAGTGAGGTGAATGTTTCAAATTATGTGCGGTTCCAGGCTTGCAAACCAATCCTCCAGAAAGGAATTGTTGAGAAAAAGTAATGGGTTTCCTTCAAAGCCAACCAAATAAATAAAAGTTTCTTGTCCGTACAGCAAAAATAGTGGTTTCTCTCTCTCGTTGGAGTTGCAGAAATTTTTTTCCTCCTCTTCACACATTTTCTCAACTCTCTTCAACCCTTCTCGTTCACACTTTTAGGTCTCTCTCTCGTAACTCTTTATTTTGATATATTTTATTCTCCATTAAATATGAATGCTATGATTCTCTTCTCATTGCTTCAATCGCGCATTCTTATTTTCCAATATCCCTATTCTCGTTCGATTTAACCGTTTCTGCTGTTCGTGCTTCCAATGATTGAGTAAATCTATGATTCTTTGTTCATTCATTTCAATTGTGTTCTTCTTTGTTGTAATAAGTGTTTTTGTTGTGAATCTGGAAGCGATTTTTGCGTGACATAACTTGTGTCTTCTACTATTCTCTTTTAGATCTCATTCACTATTCCTCTTTGATTTTTTTTCTTACTTAGCCTATTTAATGATATTCTTTACAAATAGATTAGTGGACCATTCTGATTACTCTTTCAAATTGCTCTTGTAAGTCAATGACAAACAACAGAGCACATGTTCATTAATACAAAATGAGCAATAAATGAGGGAGCAATTGGAGGGGCTTACAAGCACTACTACAAAAAGCAGTTTTAACATCGGCTTATTAACATCGGTTTTGTACAAAACCGATGTTAAGTTAAATGCGGTGGCATATTTGTAAATAAAGTATCCTTCTTAACATCAGTTTTCCAAAAAACCGATGTTAATGCATACACGTTAACATCAGTTTTTTAAAAACCGATGTTAACTAATGATGTTAACATCGGTTTTTAAAAAACCGATGTTAACGTATAATATGTTAACATCGGTTTTCCAAAAAACCAATGTTAATGCATACACGTTAACATCGGTTTTATAAAAACCGATGTTAACTAATGATGTTAACATCGGTTTTTAAAAAATCGTTGTTAACGTATTATATGTTAACATTGGTTTTTTAAAAAACCGATGTTAATGCATACACGTTAACATCGGTTTTCCAAAAAACCGATGTTAATATAATTTTTTTTTAATTATTTATATATTTTTAAAAAAATCATATATTGTGTTATTAATTATATTTTAATTAAAAATATATAATAATTAAGAAACAATTATAAATTCAAAAGGTAAACATTTAAAAATTAAACTACATTTTTAAAATGAATTTCGTAATTTTAATTTTATTATTATTTAATCAACAAAATTTGACCAGACTTCGTCATATTTTTTATCATTTGACTAAGCAAAGTTTTTTCTTCATTGCTTAAATGACCAACATACAAATGGAGGTGAAATTTAATATTTTGGTTATTACCAAATGCATTGTGTTAAGAGTAAATAGTGGATGCTACTAAAAAAAAGAGTAAATAGTGTATGTTAATAATTTAATTTTTTACACTAATATTTAATACTAAATTATTATGTACAATTTTTTTTTCTCATGTTAGTTATCCTAAAAATTGTAGTAATAATAAATTTTAACTAATGAATGATATAAAAAAATTAAATGGTTTCTTTATAGAAATTAAAATCTTGCGTAACTTTTTTTTTTGTTAAAGATCGGTCTACCACAAATGTCCAAATGTAGTATGTGACTACTACCCAAGTAAGTGTAGGGCCGGATTGATTAATTTTTTTTATTCGTAAAAATTAAACATAAAAATATATAATAACTATTCAACCAAGAAAAGACAAAAAAAAATAATTGTTTAGTCAGATCTCTTTGACCGATAAAATAATTTATTTCAATGGACATATTTTAGAATAAATATAAAATCATTGTTATTTATAAAAAATTCTAAAAATTAATTTAAGATATGATTCTTGCATAATACTAAATACATGCCATTAAAAAGATACATATTTTAAAAAATGTGATTATATCCCATGAAAATTAATCAACATTATAATGATTTGCTCAAAAAGATCCAAATTTTTAAAATTATATTGAGCTTTATAGAGTCAAAAACTTTAATTATGATGATTATTTAAAATAGAAAAAATTTACAATTTATTATATAAAAAATAATTGTTAATAATTAAAATGCACTATGCCTTGTATTTAAGGATTTTTTTAAAAATAATCTTATATTTTTAGGAACAAATGAGGAAGTATACCATAAAGAATAAAAAAATTATTGATAAATACCTAATATGCTAACAATACCTACTGAGAGAGAAAGAAAAGTAAAAAAAAAAAGTATAAATGTTATAGGTAATGAAATTTGAGATATGAAGAGATAAATAAGAGATATTGATTAGATATATATAAAAAAAAAACATAAGTATCCATGTATTCCTGATTTTTTTTAATTTTTATTTGAAAACTTTGATTATAGAAAAATAAATCAAATATTAAGTTGTATATCGATAAATTGTTGGTCCAAATAGTAGTGAGTTAAAGTAAGATTTTGGATTTGAATCTTGTAGATGAAAAAAATATTGTTGGTCCAAATTTCTTTGACTTTATTATGAAATTTGATTTTTTTAGAAGTCGTTGGGCCGGTGACTTTTTAGTTTTCCTTTTTTTTAATATGTTTGAAATAGAGGTCGTAAAATATGTAGGGATTTCTTTCATTTTTGAAATAAGTATTATTAAAATAAAAAATTATTTAATTTATTTAATATGATTATTTTAATATTAAGGATAAAATATTTATTTTGGTTTGTCATGACATTAATGTAAATAAGGATCCTTTTATTATTAAGATTACATTAACTTTCGGTTTGTCCAATTACAGACCAATAATTCAGCATTGCCCACTATCACAGTTCATAGCTATTTTTTCTACTTGGCTTGGGAGAGCATTCCACTAACTGAGAATTTTTTGGTACACAAAGCTACGATATTCGTTCCTTCTTCTAATTTCAACCATAAAAAGAGAATTTTTATCATTATTTTTATAATTCTTTCTTTTATCAGAAAAAAATTATGGTTAATTCAAATTTCAATCAAACAATAATTAAGTCTAATTAATAATTATTTCTATTAAAAATTAAACTCGAATAATACTCAAATATTTTCATCTTGACTTTAATATATTAATTACTTAATTACAAAGAAAAAAAACTAGAAACATTATAATAAAATTATTTTCGACAAACTTTCGCATTAATTAAGAGTTACCAAGCTGGGAAGGTGATGCTGCATAGGACCAAACCAACGTTACAAGAGGACCCAATCAAACAACAGTTTCGTTTTTTTTTTAAATTTGATATCACCATAATTTAATTATCATTTTAAGATATTCTTATAAATTTTAATTCTTTGGATGATTATAGGATTATTTTTCAATAAAAATTTAATCACATTTAAAATTTTGTATCCCTTGTATTCTATCGATCAAATCAGTTTTTTTTTTAATCATAATTCATAAACTCAGCGTGTGTGTTGCATTGGCTTTTTTCCCACTTTTCACGCACCAAAACGAAAGAAAAAGAAAAAGTGAGGTCACTCACTTAATACTCTAGCGAGTTGGCTACAACCAGCTAAGCCGGTGAACTGGTAAACTCTTTCAAAGTTCAAAGGGTCCTCACCGCCGTACACACTATATAAGTTATTTCTTGACATCCCAGAGGCGTTTCAGTTCATTAGTTCACATTTTCCACTCCCTCTTTCACCACTCAGAGACAAAGATGAAAGAGAGAAGAAAGTGAAACGCAGTATAGCCTTGCCGTTTTTGAAAAGAACGCTAAACGAAGAAGCAAAACGCAGTAGAAAAATCATCGAAGGTATGGCCCTGATTGTCACTGCCTCTTAGTTTATTATTTTTTTGTTTCATTTCAATTTTTCACCGCCACGAAATTGGATCTGATTCAGTGATTCTCAAATTCTTCAAGTTCTCTCACTCGTAAGAGAAACATTCAAACGATTCACTTTTTTAACGTTTTTTTGGCAATGAAAGCGAAAACGAGAAGCATGCTTTCTCATAAACCTGGTTAAGCTGATGGTTGGAAAGTTGTTTTAATTTGCTTCCAAAAGGAACCAAGAAGCATGAACAATTGCTTTTTGATTTGGGTGTTTCGTTTTTTTTTTAATGAGATAGTTGGTTTTTAGAGGATGAAGGAAACTAGTGGATGGTTGCAAGTAAAAGAGTTTTATGAAACTGTGGGTACGACAAGAATTTTTTGTTACCAATTTTAATAATAGTTGACACACTATAATAGTAAAAGAAAATGTTTCTGCCCGTTTCTATATATATATTTTTTTTGTCATATATGTGATCCTGACTAAATATTTTGGTTCTACCCTAGCTTTAATTTTTTCAAATATGCTGAACTATTGGAGGAAAAATGAAGTTAATAAACTCTTGCTACAAAGTTAAAAAAGTATTCATATATATATATATAAATTGACAGTTGTAAACCAATACCGTATGGCAGCTATGCCTGGAAAAAAAAAGTTTCTAATCAGTTAAATTTAAGAATGAAAGCAGTCACGAGCTTGTTTGAATATAGATATATAAGATTAGCAATAATTACAAGAAAGGAAAGGAATATAATGAGTAGGTTCATTGCATGTCATCTTCATATATATATATATATATATATATATATATATATATATATATATATATAGTTTATGACTTCTATTTTTTATTAAGTAAAATAATAATAAAAATAGTCTAATAATAAATGCATTGAAAAAACAATACCTTGTATCATACGGATATATATTATTATTTGACGTTTATATTATTGAATGAAATTTTACATGAATTCTAATTAATACAGATTATTTTTTAATATTTATATTTAAAATAAAAATGTCAAAAAGTATATCTGAACAGTTTTCTATTTTTTTTATTTAATTTAATAGAATGTTGATTTAATGACACGAGGATGTAGTAGTACTAGTTACGTTTCTACTAAAGTCGTAATATTACCAAAACCAGACCAACACACTTTTCTCATATCTTATTATTTTATTAATTTTCTGAGATTCATCTTATAACTTAATAGTATTCTGAATTCCTACTACTACCCTTTTGTTATTTATGTTCCGATCGAGTGTACTACTATTATTGGATGAGTTTGGTTATATGAATAATGAAAATTGTGTCACACGGAGACAGAGCAGAGTAGTTTATATTTTCAATAAGGTTTAACTCATTATAAAAAATTTGATTAAAAGAATGCTTTAAAAAAAATATATAGGTTTTTAACACTTCTCGTTATAATTAAATTAAACTCATGTCATGTCATTTTCTAATGAGACATGCAATAACATGACTTGACTCATATGTAGTAAATATTTTATCTGGACTAATTTAGTACTTACGATCGAATACCCTTCTTTATTAGAGAGTTGCTGAGAATAGTTGTAGATAGTAATTAAGACACAAGTCTCTGATTCAATGACAGGGAACTAGTGGATGGCACAACGTTTGAAGCCATAAAGAAAGTGGGGGACCCTGTGACTAGGCCTGTCCACAGTGCAGTTCTGTGATCTTCTGAGAGGTAATAGAAGTTGTGTGTGTGTGTGTGTGTGTGTGTATATATATATATATATATATATATATCCGAAAAGAGAAAGAAGTAAGACAGTTTTTTGATATAATTTAGAATAAATTGTTCTCGTATCTTCTGAGCGCTTGTTATACTTAATCTTACTCTTTTTTTTATCATACACAAAATTGTCTTATGTAGGTGTTCATTCAGTTATTTCTTTGATTCTTGCTTTCATTTTGGACCGTGCTGCTCATCATCACAGGTACAAATGTTTGTTACCAATGAATATTTTTATTACGTGTTCACTGCCATTAATGACAATTGATATATGCTATACAAATTATGTTCATGATGAGTGAACCTTAGATTCCCGTTTGAGATTGTATACAATGATTCTTGCGGACAGTTTGCATTAATCATTGTATTCAATCTTGAATTGTCCGTTTGGACAATTTGGGGAGACTGATATTTTTATGGTAGATTCATGTGTTAAGGTTAAAATTATTTTGTTTAATTTGATGAAATTTTGGTAATGCATTTCTAGTTGTTCTCTGAGTGCATACTTGATTATCGGGAAATTAATTTCACCGATTTCATGTCGTGTACTTGGAGACCAATGCGAAATGCTGCCAAAATTTTGTCAAATTTAACAAAATAGAATTAACCCTGATGTATGAAGCTACCATAAAAGACGGTCTTCCCGAATGGGATAGGGACACACCTTTAATAAAAAAGTGAGATTTTCATGCATCGAATAACTTTGAGAGTATGACCGAGTTATTACTTAGATGGATCGAAGTTGGATGAATGAAAGTCGCATCAGCCCAGAATAACTTTGAGAGTATGACCGAGTTATTTCTTTGGACGAGCAGGCGTCACAGGGATCATTCGTCCCCCATGGACGTCAGGATATCCTGACTGCTGCCATTGGACGACCAGAACACCCTGGCCGTGTTCGTGCTGTTGGAGTCGTTGTCACCATAAAGCAATACATTGGATCGGCTTCACGAACGTCTCGTAGTTCTTCCTCCATGCCTCCTGAAGACCTAGAACAGCTTACTCAACAAATTAGAGACCAACTGGAGGAGTCAATCACAGAAAAAGTGACTCGAAAGATGATGGAATCCTTTAGCCAGATGCAGTCCCAGTTTCAGTCTCAGATGCAATCACAGGGACTTGCACTACCTCCAGAGCCAGAGGTTGGTCCCTTAGGTCCTCGTGTCAGCACAAAGGAGAGTTGCGTTGCACCCTCAGGGAATGATCCAGGGACGGGTGACTCAGACAAATGCGGGCTATATATTGAAGAAAATCCTTCCCGCCTGGTTGCCCTATGAAGACTTTATGTGGAATCCACAACAGTTGACAACATCCCTTTGTTGCATGGCCAAGTCAAGGTTGGTGTTGAGGAGATTAAAGATGGAGAGGCTCTCCTTCCTGTACCCACTGACGAGGTTACCTTAGTGGGGCAAGCACTTAACACCTTCCTTGCTTGGCCAACACATCTTATGAAGCGTTTATTAGAACAGGTATTTTACTCTGATTATATGTTTATTTTTTTCAATTAATTTGTTCACTATAATCAAAACTTGTTAATTAACTATGTTTTATCAACAGGCAGCTGTGTCTCCAGCAAAACCTCCAGAAATCCCAGATGAAGAGGTCGATGATCCCCTGTACCTGATGACATTGACCATCCCACAACTGTTTTTGAAGCCGCTCCAGGTTATGTGGGATGCTACCATATTCGAGGTGTTTAATCAAAACTTCCCGTTGTATATAAAGCACGAAGATCTCTTTGAAATTGCACACGATGGTCAATGTCTCAGCATATCTGTTATACAGTTGTGGATTCTGTAAGTCATTTTAGATTACTATTAATTACCAAAGTAATTGTTTTAAATTCATACATAATTAACTTTGACTTAACAACACAGCCATCTGACTAAGACAAGTGTGCGAGCGGGGAATTCTGATGTGTATGGATTCCTCGAGCCACAGTCCATTCAGAGATCTGGGCAATCACAATTTGAATCCGAAAGTTACATCAAGAGTTAGATACAGAGTTCAAAATGAGATGTTTACCTTGGAGCCTACCTGAATGGGTAAGTCAAACACAATAATTGAATTTAAATAATCTATACTACTACAATAACCCATATTCGTCTCTACTGCAGCAGACACTGGCAAATGGTCGTCATTTTGCCTAAGGAAAACCTAGTTGTCTGGTTTTGTTCTTTACATAACAGGTCAGACAACTACCTTAAGGGAATAATTAACAGGTCAGTATTGTTTTCAATACATTTTCATTGGCATAACTCAGCAACATCAATAGTTTAATGTTCCTCATATTCAACACTAGTGCTTTGAAAGGACTTGATGATACTCCACAGCCGAAATCCAAGGCTGCTGCTAGGTGGATTGTTATTAAGGTACGTGATTTAAATAAAAGTTCTACTTATATATATTTTATGTGTGTGTACACTAATTGTAGTTAACGTTTAATTAATATCCAAATTTCATTATGTATTTAGTGTAATAGACAAAAAGGAATCACTGAATGTGGCTACTACGTGATGCGCTGGATGTCCACGATAATCTTAGGATCTTTCAGGAATAATTGGGAGACGGTAATTGTTTATTACAAACAAATTTGGTTTTTTTATAATTGTTATTACATTATTAATTTATTTTTTTATTTGATCATGCAGTATTTTAATGAAGTTAGACCATTGGAAGCAGAGAGATTCAAGGCACTTCGCATACAGTGGGTACATTATTATCTAAAAGTTAGAAATCAAACATAGGATGTTAGGCAACTATGTAACTTTAGGTTAATTAATTAGTTTACGTACTTTGCATTACATTTTTTACAATTGTTGTTTCATCTTAACATTGAACAACCTTTGTTGATAGCTAGTTTTTTGCTAAAATCTATTTGAAAATAGAATGCAAATGATATATGTTGTGTGCTGTGTGGTCTGATTTTAAATTTACAGGTTAAATTTTGGTTTTTTTGTAAAAACAGAGACATTATTTAAAAAAAATCCTGAAAACAACACCGGTTTTTTATTAAAATCGATGTTAACGTGGGTTAACATCGGCTTTTTATAAAAAAACCGATGTTAACTGTCAATAGCAACACATTCGTTAACATCGATTTTTTATAAAAATCGATGTTAACTAATCAATAGTAACACATCCGTTAACATCGGTTTTTCGAAAAAACTGATGTTAACGTGGGTTAACATCGGTTTTTTATAAAAACCGATGTTAACTGTCAATAGTAACACATTCGTTAACATCGGTGTTTTATAAAAACCGATGTGGGTTAACTGTCAATAGTAACACATTCGTTAACATTGGTTTTTTTAGAAAACCGATGTTAACTGACAACAGTAACACATTCGTTAACATCGGTTTTTTTAAAAAACCGATGTTAACTTTCAACATTAATATACATTTTCTGGGTGTAATTCATATTAGCAACATCGGTTATTTATATAACCGATGTTGGTAATTTTACGTTAACATCGGTTTTTCAAAAACCGATGTTAATGATAATACTATCAACGTCGGTACTTTCAACATCGGTTCAAAAACCGATGTTGAAAGTCATAAATAACCGATGTAGAAAGCATATTTTCTAATAGTGAAGATCAGAATTCTTAAAATCTTTTGTTGCTAGACACAATGTGTAACATCCCAATTTTCGTAAACTAGATTAAAAAGAGATTGTTATTTATAAATAAATAGAATTTTAAAAATAATGATGAGATTTTATAAATAAATAAATAAGGAGATATAATTATTAATTAAAATAATGATTTGAGAGAAAATAAAAAAGGTATTTTATTTATTTGTTTGATAGAGAATAAAATAAAGTTTGTTTTTATAAAATAATAAATAATAAATAAATAAATAGAGTAAATAATAGGTCGTAAATGCCCCTAGCTATAAATAGCAACATGCTAGGTCAGTTTTCAGACTGACTCCTCATTCTCCTCTGCCTTACCATTTTCGTTTCTTCTCTATTCTCCCAAAACCCTCTCTTTTTCCCGCAGGTCACCTAATCTATCTCAGAAAAATGACGATCTCGGACTCATTCACCGTTGGATCGTCGTGAAATTTGAGCACTACGTTCGAAGCCTAATTCCGAGAATTCTCACCGTTGGGAATTTGGATATCATGTTTGAGCTGAGAGAAATATCTTTCGCATTTTAGCCTTTTCCTTTCCCGTAGAAACCCAAAACGGTCTCTAAAATTATGATCCCGGTTTTGTTAACCGTTGGATTTTCATGAAATTTGGATATGTTGTTTTGAATTCAATTTCGCACAATTTCACCGTTGGGATTTGCGAGAGAATATACGTGGATGGAGAAAAAGGAGTCACATGAAGACAGTACAAGTGGAGGCTTCAATCTCTTCTCCGTCTCTCTGACGTTTGGGAATTCTATCGAAGCAGTCGGGGGAATAACTGGAGGGATCTCAGGGAACCGCTAGAGATGCTACTATCGCTGGCTGAAGACACGTGAGTCCGCTTAGAGGTAAGGGATGAGTTATTCACAATTGGGAATTAGTGAGAACATGTGTAGGGATCCTTAGAGATATCAATTGGAATGAGTTTTGGGGTGTTTTTGCAATTTTTATTTTATCCTTATAATTATTACAGTAAATTATATATGTTTGACAGACCAATTTTTGTGAAATTGATATGCTATTGTGTTGAGCGTAAACCCTATAAATCGAGTACTTTTTCTAATTAATATGAATTGATGAAATAAAGTAAGGAGAAATTAAGAAAGATATTGATTTTGTATTTTCTCTTTTTCTTGCTGTTTAGGTTTTTATATATAATTTAAAAAAAAATAATATCATAATTGAAACTGACCAAAGTGTTCATATAATTATTTAGAATTTGTGCATTGAATGCTTACTTTAAAATTTGTGATTCAATATGATGTATGCTAGTTTATAGATATAGAGGTAGTTATTTATATTAATAATTTATGTAAATAATATTGTAGAGAGTTATAGTATGATTCCAAAAATTATTAAGTGTTGGAGAATATTATGGTTAAATTTCATGAACATGTGTATGTTGTACCTTATGAATATCATTGGGAATGTTATGAGACGATTGATGTGATGTTATGAGATGTTAAAGTGTGGACATGATATTCGATTGTGAATAAGTGGATGTGTTAACACTTGATGTTACATTAATTATATCGTGAGCTATGAATTATATAATAATCCGACCAGTATTTATGCGTAGTGTTAAAGAGAAAATGTAGGTCCCTAGTTAGGAACCAGTGTTAAACTGTAGCGCAATTGTGTTAAACATGTTTGAAACATGAGCGTGAGGTCGTGGTATTGTATAATTCATGAACAGTGTTTATAAATGAAATATGTGATGAATTATGGAATAATATGTTGCCTTGAGATTATAATATTGTTATTGAGATTGAGTAAAAGTGTAAAGTAGAATATGTGTTGAATTGAGATACATGAAAATATGTGATGGTGGATTGTGACATTATAAGATGTGAAATTGTGAATGAGTTTTGGTTGTGAATAAGTGTGTGATTAACTCTTGATGTGACATTATTTGTGTTGTAAGCTGTGAATTGTACAATAACCCGACCAGTGTTATCTTGAGAAAAGTGTAAATGTGCAGTGTTAAAGAGAAAGTGTAGGTTCCTATTTAGGAACCAGTGTTAAATTGTAGCGCAATATGTTGTACGTGTTTAACACACGAGTGTGAGGTCATGGGTATTGTATAATTCACGAGCAGTGTCTGTGTGCTAAAATGATTTTAGGGGTTGGACCTGAATCAGGAGGGAGAGGCCCTGACGGACTCTTCGGAGTGTAGGCCTTGGGGGTCACCGGGTTTAAGTGCTCCTTTAAGCCTATGCTGATCCCATATGGTTGGAGCATTCTCGCAAAACATCGTGACCCTGACTGGTCTCCCTATGATCTTACTTAGTGAGAGTGACCTGACAAACCCATTGTTTGGTGTGTCTTGTTATGTACTCCTAAGCGCCCCAGGGTGGTTTTTCACTGACATGGTACCACATTGCATATAGGCTTGAGTCTTAACATAACTGTCTCATGCGCTTGCTAATTGTTTATTATGAAATTGATGTGTTATTATGTCTTGATCAGAGCGTGTGATTCTTGTGTAATGTGGTTGATGATTAAAAAGTGAACTTTGAATGACAAAGTGGTGGAATTACGTGAATTACGTGTAACTAAGTTTTATTTGGTTTATATGATATGTATATCTAGTTGTCTTGTTTCTCTATTAGTTATGAATGTGATAACTCACTCCCCGTGTGTTGTTTGTGTTTGGATCCTGCGATGACCTTGAACTTTGTGTTCGGGGGAGCAGATGACTAGGTGAATTGCTTTAAGGAACCATGTGCTGAAGGACGTCGGGACACAACGCTCTGATAGGATGTGGCATTGGGGTATAGGGTTTTATAGACGGCCTTTTTTGAGCCGAAGTGAATTTATTATTTATTTAGAAAAGTTTTATGATGATGTTAGAAAGGTGAATGTGAGCCTGCTACCCTCTTGAAAGGCTTGTATTTAAATATGTTTTAAAAACTTGAATTAAGTTTAATTTTTTTAATTATTTCTTTTATTATTAGTACATATATGTGTGGGGTAGAGGGTGTCACACAATGGCCTGATTACTCATTCGTTAAAATAGATTACTCTTTCTTCCTTCCTTTTCAAATTACACGTTTTGCATCATTTGTTTTGAAATATATGCTTTATGAATATAATAAGTTATATTTTGATTATTTTTAAAGTGATGAATACTTATGAATTATCTTTATGACATTATTTGTAGATATAAAACTAGCCATGTATATCTTTAAGTTATATCATTTCATTCCAAAACCAGTTCCATTGCTGAGTGAGTCGAGTGTGATCTGAAGTTCTTAAAGGGAAGCCATCAATCCCCCATTAGGAAATAATCTGCTTTGCATCAGAGTTTTCAACTTTACCCTCAGGGCTTATGAGCATGATAATGGGGTTACCTTTGTAATTGAATACCTCTTTTATCAGATCAATACCTGTTTGGAAATTGAATTCCTTCACCACATACCACTCAACCTTAGTAACATCTAACTTTTTCTTTTGCTCTTCATCCTAAACACTCACTATGGGGATCCACAAAATCTTGAAATCCTCTTTCCTATAACCCTCCAGCTCGTTTGGTTCTTCCTTCAATTTCGCATTGATCGATTTTAAAAGCTGAATCTCATTGTCAATGTGGTCAAGCCAGAAATGAACAATAAGACATGCTTATTCTTAAACTCTCCTAATGCAACTTGCAAAAGAGTCAAGGAGATAATAATGAACAATGAATATGTTATTTTTCTTAAGACTAGGACATTTAAAAGATTAAACCCTTTGTTTTATGGACAATGTGCATTGGATTAATTCTTAGCATAAGGAAATAGTTGTAGTAGAGATAGGACACTTATTAAGATAGTACTATTACTATAGTTGATACCTGTGGTCCAGTAAGACCATTATACACTATTGGTCTGGAATCCTGGGAATAACTGGGGATAATAAGAGCTTCCAAAAATTTTACAATATCAATTTGTGTATCAGTTTGAATGGAAGTGATAATATCCTTGCGCCTTGAGTGATCTTCTATTTGCCCTGCAATTAACACAAAGAACCTTCACCTCCTATCACCATTTTAGTTCAATTCTGCACCTTCACTAGTTCATAGAACTTACGGGAAGCACACTTCTAATATTCATACAATAGATATGCAAAGCATAAAACATGCAACTAACCTATTTGTGTGCTGCACTTGTCCTGGTGGTCCTTGAAAACATAACTTATTATATTCATAAGTATGGTTAGGAAGTTAGGTTAGGAAGTGACCGCTTGCTGTGGTTAAGTTAACCCAACATGGGTTAAGATAAAGGTAAAGTTGCAATAGAGTGATGGACCATGTGGTGGGGAAGAATGCGTATGGATTTTCGGTGACGTGGGAGCTCTAATGCTTCTTTTTCCCATTTCCATTTTTTTTTCTTTCCTTTTTTCACTTTTAACTCTTCACTCTTCTTTCCTTTTCGTTTCTCAAATTTCCTAAACCTTCTAGCTATCTTACCAAGCTCAGTGGTACAAACCGGGGTGAAATCACCTAAACATACATTTATAAATTACAATCATGCATGCATGAAAAGAAGAAATCAAGTAACCACCAAATATAGATATAGAAAGAAAAATATTTAAATTAAGTGAATGAGAACCTGGGTGAGAGAAAAGGATGTTGGATCAAGTGGCCTCATAATAATTAAGAAGGGGGGGTTGAATTAATTATTCCTAAACCTTTACAAATTAAAAATTTATTCTTCTAAGCGGGAATTAAAATGCACAGCGGAAATTAAAAGAGTAGGGAAGAAGGAGACAAACACACAAGAGTTTTTATACTGGTTCGGCAACAACCCGTGCCTACATCCAGTCCCCAAGCGACCTGCGGTCCTTGAGATTTCTTTTCAACCTTGTAAAATTCCTTTACAAGCAAAGATCCACAAGGGATGTACCCTCCCTTGTTCTCTTTGAACAACCTAGTGGATGTACCCTCCACTAGAACTGATCCACAAGAGATGTACCCTCTTTTGTTCTCAATCAGCAACCCAAGTAGATGTACCCTCTACTTGTACCACAAAGGATCTATCCTCCAATGTGTTAAGACAAAGTTCTCAGGCGGTTAAACCTTTGAAACTTTGTGAATGGGGATACAAAAGAATTCTCAGGCGGTTAGTCCTTTGAAATCTTTTGTATATGGGAAAGGGAAGAATCAAAAGAATTCTCAGACTGTGTCGTTTTGAATTCTTTGACAAGGGAGAAGGGAGACACTAAAGAATTCAGGCGGTTAGTCCTTCGTTCTTTTGGAAAAGGGAGAAGAGAGACATAAAAAGAATTCAGGCGGTTAGTCCTTGGCGAATTCTTTTTGGCAAAGGGAGAAGGGAATGAAAAAGATGAATAACACAAGTTTTGTTTTCAAGGTTTGGAAAACTAGAAAACTTTAGAAAGCTTTTGGCAAAGGAAGAAGAAGAAGGAGTTCAAAGAGATTCAGAAATCAATTGGCAAAAGTCTGTTGTCTAAAGAATGAATGTTTAAAATGCAAATCAAAGCCTTGCTTTTATAGACTCTTCAAGTCTAGTCAAGAGACCATTAGAAGAGTTATAACCTTTAGAAAAACTTAAAAACCATTTGGAAAAGTTATGACTATTAGAAAAACTTGAAAACTATTGGAAAAGTTACATCTTTTGATTTTGTCCAGAAACTATCACTGGTAATCGATTACCAAATCAGTGTAATCGATTACACAAAGCTTTTTTGTGAAAGGATGTGACTCTTCACAATGAAATTTGAATTCCAACGTTCAAACATACTGGTAATAGATTACCAAATCATTGTAATCGATTACAACATTTTGAAATCAATTGGAACGTTGTAAATTCAGTTGAAAGCTTTTTTGAAAAACATTTTGCTACTGGTAATCGATTACAATAATTTGGTAATCGATTACCAAAGAGTAAAAACTCTTTGGTAAAAGGTTTTTGAGAAAAATTCATGTGCTACTCAATTTTTGAAAAAAAATTTTTAATACTTATCTTAATTAAGTCTTCTATTGATTCTTGAATCTTTGAGTCTTGGATCTTGATCTTGATTATTCTTGAATCTTGATTCTTGAAATCAAATTTTCTTTTGATCCTTGAAGTGTTCTTGACTCAATCTTGAACACAATCTTGAATGTCATCATCTTTGTTATCATGAAGTGATCTTGACTTTTGAGCTTTTTGTCATCATCTTTGTTATCATCAAAACTCCTTGAATCAATCTTGATTCATCATGAAGCTTGCTTCTACAAAGGATGGTCCAGCCATCAGCACAAAACTGATGAAGCTTGATTTTGCCTTGGTTAGTTTCAACTTGAAGATTAGGAATAGTGTCTCCGATGGTAAGACCTGGCATTTTGGATGCAGAGAAGTTACTTGTGTCATTGATCAGAACGTGTGCAAGTGAGATTATAAAGAGGGGAGAGTTGCTTGCATGAAGAGAACGTGGCATGTTCGTGGCTACGGATGTGATTGTGTTGTTGCTTACATGTCATTCAACTCTCACACTATTCTCCACCTACACACTACTACTATTCACCTTTTGTATGTTCTCACCGTTTTGTTTTTTAAATAAATTTCTAAATTTTCTTCTTTCCTCTAAATTTAGTGATCCTGTGATCATATTTATGAAAATTACTTTATTAAAAAAAATAAAATTCACTAATGATTTCTATATCAAGATATTATATATTTAACGGTATTACGATTAAATATAAATTGGAACATTTTTATCCCATTTCCTAAACCTTCTAGCTTGACTTTGATTTTACTTACAACTTATAGAACAATGGTTGGCTTCTCAGGTGAAGCTCAATAAAGAGGAATTTAGGTATGATGATGGATTCAACTACTACAAGAAATCAGATTTTGATGCCTCTTTAAGCAAGTAATCCAGTACTCTCAATTTGGTTCTTCAAAATTACTTGTCATCATGTTAGGTTTTTTTAATTGTCATTAAATTAATCTTGTTAACATATATATGTTATGCTTGTATTCTTGTGTTTTATTTTTCATATTTTGTTTCCATCTTGTCAATTAAAAGAATTTGTCCTTTTCACTGCTAACATTATTAATTTTATAGTTGCTAACACGGTTGCGATTGACTTATACCTGGATATTTTAGTTATATTAAGCACTAATTTACTATGTCTATTTTATTCTACTTTTTCAATTTATTTTATCAAATGGATAAGAGTTGGATAGACTACAATTCTCTTAATAAAGAGAAGTATATTAGAGGAGCTTTAAATTTTCTAGATTTTGCATTTGCGAAATCGTCAAAGGATGGAAAAATTTTATGCCCTTATACCAAATGTGTCAATTGCAAGTGGTGCTCTCGGATGAATGTTTATGAGCACATCATTAGTAATGGGTTTCTAAAAGGATATGTTACTTGGATCTTTCAAGGTGAACAAGTTGGCCCATCTAGTTCTTTAGATACATCCCAAGTGGAAGGGGAGTTTGATCATGACATGGATACATTGGTTCATGATGCATTCACAATGCATGCAACTAATGAGAGTAATGACACAAATATAAATATGGAGGATGGAGATTCTAGAGAATTCATGAATGGAGCTAGTGTTCAACAATCTGAAGACAATAATAATTCAGATAAGTTCTATCAGATGTTAAGGGAGGCAGAGCAAAGTCTTTATAAAGGTTGTAAGAAGTTTACAAAATTGTCATTCCTTGTACATTTGTATCACTTAAAATGTCTAAATGGGTGAACTGATGAAAGTTTTTCGATGTTGTTAGAGTTGTTAAGTGATGCATTACCAGAGGAAAATACTTTTCCCAAATCATTTTATGATACAAAGAAGATTATTTCAGGGTTGGGTCTATCTTATGAAAAAATTCATGTTTGTCCCAATGAATGCATATTGTATAGGAAGGATTTGGCTGATGCTAAAATTTGCCCTAAATTCAATTTGTCAAGATGGAAATATAACTCTGATGATGTTGAATGTAGAAAAAAGATACCAGCAAAGATTCTTCGTTGGTTTTCTCTTATACCTAGATTGCAAAGACTTTTTGTATCACCAAAAATAGCTTGTTCTATGATATGGCATGAGGTTGGTCGAACTAAAGATGGACTCCTGAGGCATCCAACTGATTCATTTGCTTGGAAGGATTTTGATTGTCAGTATCCTGATTTTGCTTGTGACGCTCGTAATGTTCGACTAGGTTTGGCTACTGATGGCTTTAATCCTTTCAAAACTATGGCAATTTCCGTACAATCTTCCTCCATGGATGTGTATTAAGCAACCTAATTTTATACTTTCATTTCTTATTCCTAGTCCAAAAGGTCCAGGTATGAACCTTGATGTTTATATGCAGCCTCTTGTGGAAGAATTAAAGGAATTATGGGAAATTGGGGTAAAAACATTTGATGCATGTAAAAAAGAGTCATTCCAAATGCGTGCTGCAATTATGTGGACTATTAATGATTTTCCTGCTTATGCAAAATTTTCTGGTTGGAGCACTAGAGGCCAATATGCTTGTCCATGTTGTGGTTTTGAGATTGGCTCAAAGTGGTTGCATTATGGTAGAAAGTTTTGCTATATGTGTCATCGTCGTTGGTTAGAGCCTGATCATAAGTGGAGATACAATAAAAGAGATTTTGATGGAACCCAAGAGTATAGAGCTCCACCTGATCTACCTAGTGGAGCTTTTTATTTGAGACAGATGGAATATCATGGAGTTGGGGATTGGTCACCATGGAAAAAGAGAAGTATTTTGTTCACATTGCCTTATTGGCAACATAGTGTGCTCCATCATAATCTTGATGTTATGCACATAGAAAAGAACGTGTGTGATAACATTATTGGGATGTTGTTACAATTAGAAGGTAAGTCAAAGGACAATGATAAGGCACGCTATGATCTTGTTGATATGAATATTAGAAGCCAATTACATCCAAAGATGCACCCAAGTAAAGGCAAACAATATTATCCTAGAGCTTGTTACCAAATGACTTCAAAAGAGAAAGAAACATTTTTGGAAGTTCTCAAAACAATAAAAGTTCCTGATGAATATTTGTCTAATATTTCAAGATGTGTGCAAGTGAAGGAACACAAAATATCCGGTCTCAAAATTTATGATTGTCATCTTTTAATGCAAGAGTTTCTTCCTATAGCTATGAAAGGTTGTTTGCCAGACAAAGTGAGCTTAGTTATATCCGATCTTTGTTGTTTCTTCAAGGAGTTGTGTTGTAAGGTGCTTAATGAGCGTAATTTAGAGCACCTAGAGCATCAAGTAGCTCTAACATTATGCCAATTAGAACAAATTTTTCCTCCATCTTTTTTCACCGTAATGGTACATTTGGTAATCCATTTGGCACATGAAGCAAGAGTTAGAGGTCCTGTACATTACCGATGGATGTATCCTATTGAAAGGTATGAATACTTTTTAATCATTTTAAAACATTCTAGAGTTATAAAGTAAAATGATATTATCTTAATTTGTAACCTAAAATTTTCTTTTTAGGTTCCTTTTGACTCTAAAGTCATTTGTTCGTAATCGAGCACATCCAGAAGGATCTATTGCCGAAGGATATTTAGCTCATGAAGGCTTGATATTTTGTTCAAGATATCTATCTAGGGTGGAGACTCGTTTTAATCAATCTGCTCGAAATGATGACTCATGTTTTGTGGAAAATGTAAGTGTTTTAAATCCTAGAGGTAGACCATTAGGGAGAAAGAAGCAAGTTGGATTCAATGTGAAGAAGAGAAAAAGAGCTTCTCGAATTTCTCTTGATAAGAAAGCATTGGTTCAAGCACATAGAAATGTGCTTTTCAATAGCAACAATGTTGATCACTTTCGAAAGTAATACAATTTTTTTCATGTTCATTTAGTTATTGAATATTTGTATAATATCTTTCTATCAATGATAATGCTTACTTTTTCTAACCTTTTTTACATAGAGCCCATACTGATCTTATCAAGAGACAAAATCGTCGATTATCTCCATATGAAGTTGACAAAATTCATAGTAAAGAATTTCCAGATTGGTTTCGTGAAAGAGTAAGTTTAGGAAGCATCAATAATATTAAATTTTGCATTCATTTAAAATTTTAACCATTTGAAATAAAATTATGGTAGGTTGCTCGATTGGAAGAGCAAGATAGCACTCTAGTGACAAATGATATCAAGTGACAAATGAACAAGTCTTACAAGAGATAAATCATAATCATTTGCTCATACCAGAAGCTGATGATAGTGATGATATCATTGAAGTTACAATACCTATGGAGAATATTTTACCACATGACAAAGATGATAATTATATAGATGATCATGAGAGTGATGCATACTTCTTTTGATTTGTTTTTATTTGTTCTATTTGAACATTTGGTTTTATTTTGAGTATACATGTATTGAACATTTTGTCACATTGATATACTCTTATTCCTTTCTTTAGTTTTTTGTTCTTATTATTCATTACTCTTGTGTTTATTTTTTGTTATGTATAAAAATCACTCACAATATAATGATGTTATCCATTTTTTATCAAAATTTGTTTCGTTGTTTCCTCAATAGTTTGATTCTTGGTGATTGGAGATTGGTGAAAAAATAGCTTACAAGCAATCTAAATTCGCATTTTAGGTAATTACTTTATTCTTCTTTTATTTTTTGGCATGGTGTTTAAAAAAATCACAGTCAATAATGTAGCTATATCTAATTTTTATTTTATTTTATTTTTTGGATTGGTTTATTCAGCATACTATGCAAAAGCACAGAAAGTTGAATATCATTCAGAATGATGGTCAATCACAAGCAAAAAAGCAATCAATTGAAAGCTCTACTAAAGTGAACCAAAATAACAACTCTATACTTGAAGAAAATGCACAATTTGAAGGAGGTATAAAGATTTTATTAACTTAATTTCTTTATTTTATATTAAATTATTTATAACACAATTGTTTATTAACTAAATCAACAATCATGACAAACAGAACAACACATACAAGAAGATAGTCATGTTTAGTCTCATACTTCTCTTGAAAGTGCAAGTGAAAGTTCAACTAAAGGTATTTATACACATATGCTTTTTTGGGTTAGAATTATATGTACAATTCTGTTTGAGTTGAATATCTTTTAGAATATGATAAGATTAAATTTACTAGTGAGTTTCTTTTTTCCATATAGTTCAAATCTGTGTGTGTTTGATAAATGTCATATCCATGAATGATTTAGGTAAAAAGAGAACCAGAGGTTATACACATATGCTAGATGTGTAGGACTTGCTAGATGGAGAATTCATACTTGTTGGAGTAGATCATTGGGGTTATCCTATGGGTTGGGAAGAGAAAACTCCACTGAATGCAATTGGGAGCTTGGTAAGGAGACACCAATGTGCTCCTATCAATTTTCTTAGCTGGAAAGACATGCCTAAGGACTATATTACTGACATGGTTGAATTAATTCAGGTCTGGTATAAAACTTTATAAGTGTTGTTTCATATTGCTTCTTGTAAAATTTTATGTCTTCTAATGTCTAACAAAATGATCTTTTTTGTTTGTTAATGATACTCATAATAGAGTAAGTTTCGATTTGTTCCTGAATTAACTGAACAAACAAAGAAAATATTGATTAATGACATGAGTCTGAAATGGAGACAATTTAAATATGAATTGAAATCAAAAGGATATGATGAGAGTAAAACTAAGGAGGAAATGGTTGCTCACATCCCAAATCCAAGGGTTGATCCTTCTCAATATCGTGATTTAGTACATTATTGGTATTCTGAGAAAGGACAGGTATACATGACAATGTCACCAACCTTTTGCTAACATAACAATTATATATTATATATTTATTTTAATTATTGACTTTTTATATTTGTTGGTTATAGAAAATAAGCAACATCAACAAAAGGAGCCGCTCAAAATATGAGGACTTGCATTGCATGGGAACCAATAATCTTCCAAGACGGATTCATGAGATGGTTTGTCTTTTTTATATTTTTTATTATTAAATTGCTTAATACAAATAGGATGATTGATTTTTTTAATTAATGTTAGACAACAAAGGCTAAGGGAGTGCAACCTTCTAGGGCATAAATTTATATTGACACTCGAACTCGAAAAGATGGAAGCATTGTTACTGAAAAGGCTGCTATTGTAATTGTAAGAATTTTAATTTTTATTTCAATACTTTTTCTTTGTTTTGCTCAATTTTCTAATAGAAGGTTATGGGGTGAGGGGGAGTAACTAATGTGGAGATGAGTTTTGTTTAGTGATATTGAAGTATTCAGGATATTGATGTATGATAATAATTTATAAGATGTATTTATGTAGGATGAACTAAAAAAGAAAATGGTTGAAGCAGAGAGTTCGCAAAATTTACAAAGCACCCAAGATTCTACTAATTAGACAAATGATATATATTCAAAAGTCAAAGGACCTGAAAAAAGAGGACGTGTGCATTGTCTTGGCAAGCTTCCACATCAAGCAAGTTCATCTCAAAGCTCTTATGCAAACAATAGAATTCAAAAGTTGGAGAATTTGCTTGAAAACCTTGTAGCTTTGCTTAAAGTACGATTTGTAGAAGATCCACAAATTAATCAAGTCTTAGAAGCTATAGATCAAGAGGTATGAATTTATAATTCTACTTATTCAACGATTTAACTATGATATGATACTTTACAAAGAAAAAACATTCTTTTAATTTAGGTACCTACAAATGGTTCTACCAGTAAAGATCATCAAACTACAAACAATCTTAACTAGAGGTGAGTTGAAATTTAGATGGTAATGAAGATGCGAGCCGGCGACAAAATGTTATTTCAGGAACATGATTTAGATGGTAATGAAGATGTGAGCTGGCAACAAAATGTTCAAGTGTTTGGTTTTTACTTTGTCTATTTGTCCAACAACTCGAATTAACTCTTTTATACATTTAGAAACTTGTTAAATTTTAGTGATGATTCCCTCCATGTAAAGAGGGTCATGGTGCACCAAAAATATACACTTAAGAAGGACTATGCACATGGTACTAAAAAACAAGGCAAATTGAATTGGAAAATTTTCTATAGCACTACTAACGCTAGATCATTTCACAATGATAATGGATCAAGGGCTGTAATATGTTAAAAAGCACACAATCTAGTTACAATAATCACAAATTAGGCTAACAAAAATTTAATTGTATGTAGCAGGTTGTTGTAACTTTTCAAAGGCCATGTTGCAACAGATCTCTAACTTTGTGTAGCATAATAATAAGCTCATGTATATTTAATTAAAAATTATAATCAACAAAGAGTGTAATTAGGAACTAGTTTTATTATTATTATATAACATTTACCTACAGAAGATTGTAAGTACAAGTAAATTGACTTTTACCTACAGTTAGAGATTATAGGTATAAATTAATATCTTTTACCTACACATTTGAAATAGTAGGTGTTACCTATAGTGATAGTTAAATTTGACTGTAGGTAAAAATATATCCATAGGTAAAGCCTATAGTGACAGACTATTAGTTGTCACTGTATATCCCCTCAAAGTTGACGCAAAAAACATGTGTAGGACAAAGTTCTTTATACATCTACCTACGGATTTTGGACTTCTAGTGATAGATTTTAACTGTAAGGATAAGTCATTTTCCTTGTAGCGCGAATATCCTTAATAATGAACCACTTTTCTGAATTAAATAAATAGTAAATGAAATATATTTGTTTTAGGCTCTTTAAAAATATAACTTTGCCTTGTATATATAAAGAATATTGTAAAAATCTTTAACTATTCACGTGTGTGACCGATAAAAATTAAAACAATAAATATATTAACGAAAGAGATATTAAAATAATTAAAACTGATAATAATATTTGAGAAAAAATAATAAAATTATACGCCTCATTAATATTAGAGGTAATTTTGAAAAAAAAAACATATAATTTAGGACTAATTTAATGTTACTATTGATCTAACTAATTTTCTTATTCCCACTGAAATAGTTAATTAGGTCATATAAAAAGGACTAAAAATTTTATATAACATATTATTAATAAATATTGAACATGTAATTTATTTTAAATTTTGAAACATATAAATCTAATTTAATTCACTCATTAAGGTGATATTGTAAAAAAATTCTCTAAATTACATTAATTTAATATATTAAGTAATTGTTTTCCTAGTTTTAAAAATTAACAATTTTAATCTATTTTTTCGTTCACTTGTATAAAAAAATATTTTGGGTCTATATTGAGAACTCTGCAGTAAAAAAATATATAGAGATAGCTACTGAACTAAGCAATAAAGTGCCATACGGTGAATAGATAACCAACCTTTTAAAATATATTACAGCATCTCCGATGGATATCTATCTATATAGATAGAATTATGGATAGATAGATATAATTTAAGAAGAAAATATTAAAAAAATAAATAAATAAGATGTTTTTATTCAAAACGTCCTGTGATCTAGCTTCAACTAATTCTGGACTTCAATATAATTACCGGGAGATATATTGGATATATTTTAAGTAATCCATTTTAAGTTTTTTTTATCTCTTATTTATCGACACCCATAATGCCACATTATTTAAATAATTCATGCACATTTTACTTCAATAGTATAATTTTAAGCAATCTGTAAATAATTTGTCCAAAAATGACAAGAAATTAATTTTAAGTAGCCCGTAGGGCATCTTCAATGACAAAATTTAATATATCCACTTTGGATATCTTAGAGCATATTAAATAAATTTAGGTGGTCCTCCATGTCACATTTAAGACATTTATATTCAACTTTGCTTCAACGGTAAAAATATCAAACAACTTATATTTTTATATTTTCACTTAATTATATTTTCCTCTTTTCTCTTGATATTTAGGCTTAAAAAAATTATTTTTTATTCTTAAGAAACTTTTGAGATGTGTTGCTTACATAAGATACTTAGGCCAAAACTCAAGAAACCCACAGTGCCAATTGGATTTGCTCCAACAGCAAAAGAAAATAAGGAAGTGTTTCTTATCCTAAGAAACCCATTGAGCATTTTTGTTGGAGAGATGCCCTTGGAGCATCTACAGGACATAGCTGCTTAGATGGGTTGCTTATCTTCATTTTGTGGGCCATACAATTTCACATAGATTTAAACACTATACAAAAAATCACTTCAATGCTAAGGTTGCTAAACTGAGTATTTAAATTAATTTTGTGGATCCTACAATGCTTGAAAAATATGTTCTTAAGCCTTAATGGGAATTTGTTTCTTTACCATATTTTTTTTATCAAATTCTTTAACATAAATACTTAGAGGTGTTGGTGTAAAATATATCCTTAGCCACTATGATGACTAAGTACCAAGCGATGATTCCCTTTTAGGAAAATGACCCAAGAAAGGGATTTTGTTCCTTGGTTGGTTTCTTGGTCCACTCCAAAGAGCTTTCCAGAAGTAGAAAGTACTAAGGTTTACGTTACTCTTAAAGAATTTGCGGTTAAGGAATGAAAACAACTAAAAATTAATAAAGAATGGAATAAATAAAAGATATGAAACTAGAAGAAGAATAACTATATTTATGGATTTTTGGACTGTGTTTTTTTTTTTTTTACAATTTGATAGGCCTTATTTATAGTTGTTCTTCCAACGGTTACATTAGTCGTAACACTAACTAAAAATCCCTAAAATCTAGGAGATCATGACTAACATTTTGCTAACTGCTTCCTTGGCCCCCAAGCTGCTCTCAACATTTGCCAATAGAGCCCCCATTCAATTCTAATAGTTCATGAGTTTTACCGAATTTCCCCAAATCGGCCACATCAATCATCACGGTCAGCTAGTCCACCTCAGTCATATCCAATCGATTGCCTTGTTTCCAACGACTAACTTTTTAGGTGTCAACATAATTGAGCCTTTTTCTTGCGTCATTTGGATTCCCAAGCATTATCTCCTCAAACGACTATAGGAAAATTTCAAATACTTAAGCACTTTATGAACTGGCAACCATAATTCAAATTTCAAATCTCATTCTCACATTATCTCCTATTCTCTTATCTTCTACAATAGATTATGTTTGCTTCTCACTATAAGAAAGCTCGACTCCTTTTCCTCAACAATCAATCATAGAAAACCCTAACCTTTGATCATCATGTCTGCCTCTAAACAATCTGTTTCCAGTGCACCTCCGTCCATTCACCTAAACCAAAGCTCTATTCCACCACCAACAATCTCACTGTCTATGATGAACATTACCAAGATTATTTCCTAGGTCCTTGCCATCTTTTTGAAGGTGAGGATACTAACAAAATGGCTAACAAGCTGCTTAATCACGAGAAAAACATTCTTCCCATCACTTCGACTGGTATAGGGTTCATAAATTTCCTTTTAGTTTTCACACCTGGCCTAGACCCCTTCCAAAATACCAAGCTTGTTTGAAGAGGGTATCGGCTACCTAGAAGGATGAGTGAAAGGAATAGGGAGTCTACGACATGATCATGCTGTCAACTGTCGATATGCATTGGTTGCGAGACTTGCTTGTCAGTATCCTAGGATTCTGGCCAATGACTATCAATGGCCTTGTTCTTCCAGAAGCTATGGTTGGCCCAACCTTGCATGATGTGGCAGCCATCTTGAACTTGCCAATATATGGCGAGGAGCTGCCACCGCTTTACAAAACATGTTGTTCCACCACTGCCAACACTTTTAGCATAAAATTTACCAAAGATGACTTTGTGTTGGATCAAGTGGCCTCAGAATAATTAAGAAGGGGGGTTGAATTAATTATTCCTAAACCTTTACTAATTAAAAATTTACTCTTCTAAGGCTTTTACTTATGTTGTTAAGAGAATAAGGAGTAGAAGATAAACTTAACCAAAAGTAAAAGCGGAAATTAAAATGCACAGCGGAAAGTAAAAGAGTAGGGAAGAAGGAGACAAACACACAAGAGTTTTTATACTGGTTCGGCAACAACCCGTGCCTACATCCAGTCCCCAAGCGACCTGCGGTCCTTGAGATTTCTTTCAACCTTATAAAAATCCTTTTACAAGCAAAGATCCACAAGGGATGTACCCTCCCTTGTTCTCTTTGAACAACCTAGTGGATGTACCCTCCACTAGAACTGATCCACAAGAGATGTACACTCTCTTGTTCTTAGTCAAACCCAAGTAGATGTACCCTCTGCTTACACCACAAAGGATGTACCCTCCAACGTGTTAAGAACAAGATCTCAGGCGGTTAAACCTTTGATACTTTGTGAATGGGGATACAAAAGAATTCTCAGACGATTAGTCCTTTGAACACTTTTGTATATGGGAAAGGGAAGAATCAAAAGAATTCTCAGACTGTGTCGTTTTGAATTCTTTGACAAGGGAGAAGGGAGACACAAAAGAATTCAGGCGGTTAGTCCTTCATTCTTTTGGAAAAGGGAGAAGAGAGACACAAAATGAATTCAGGCGGTTAGTCCTTGGCGAATTCTTTTTGGTAAAGAGAGAAGAGATGAAAAGAATGAATAGCACAAGTTTTCAAGGTTTAGAAAACCAGAAAACTTTGGAAAGCTTTTGGCACAAAGAAGAAGAAGAAGCTCAAAGAGATTCAAGGCTTGTAAAGGATTGTATTAAATTTATTGGGTTGTTTAAATGCAAAACAAAGCCTTGCTTTTATAGACTCTTAATGTCTGGTCAAAAGGACCATTTAGAAGAGTTATAACTTTTAGAAAAACTTAAAACCAATTTCAAAAAGTAAAAAAAAAAAAAACCATTTGAAGAGTTACATCTTTTGATTTATTCAAAAACAATCACTGGTAATCGATTACCAAATCAGTGTAATCGATTACACAAAGCTTTTATGTGAAAGGATGTGACTCTTCACATTTGAATTTGAATTTCAACGTTCAAAGGCACTGGTAATCGATTACCAAAACATTGTAATCGATTACAGCTTTTTGAAATCAATTGGAACGTTGTAAATTCATTTGAAAACTTTTTCAAATCCATTTTGCTACTGGTAATCGATTACAACAATCTGGTAATCGATTACCACAGAGTAAAAACTCTTTGGTAAACATGTTTTAAGAAAAATCCATGTGCTACTCAGTTTTTGAGAAAACCTTTTCATACTTATCTTGATTAAGCCTTCTCTTGATTCTTGAATCTTGAGTCTTGAGTCTTGATCTCTTGAATCTTGATTCTTGAAATCTTGATCTCTTGAATCTTGATTCTTGATTCTTGAAATCAACTTTCCTCTTGAATCTTGAAGTGTTCTTGATTCTATCTTGAATATCTTGAACTCATTCTTTGATTGACCTTTGAGCTTTTTGTCATCACCTTTGTCATCATCTTTTGTTATCATCAAAACATCTTTGAATCACTCTTGATTCATCATGAAGCTTTGCTTCTACACTTTGGATATTCCAAATCCATGCTGCTCAATGTCGAAAAGAGTGGCGTTGTCTTTTCAAGTGAGCACAATGCTTTCCTTTTGATGTGGTTTTGTTGGTATTACATTTGCATCGACTCAGTAGGTGTTGTGAGTGAATACTGCAATTCTATAATGACTCTCACAATGGATTACACCTTGGCTATGGGCCCTTTACTTTTGTCCACCCTTTACCAAGGCATTTTCCATATCCTCGACAATCTTAAAGATGGTCACATAGAGTACAACAACGTTTCTGGCCCGATTTGATTTTTGGTGTTGTGGGTACAATTGTACTTCCTTGGTGCTCTCTACCCAGGCATTGGTCTTCTTGAAACTCAAAGGGAAGATACTTGTTATAGGAAAGCCCTTATATGTTTGCATGCACCAAAAGCAATAGCCTTTTCCATCAACAATTAGCTCCTAATGGTTGACTTCTCGCTTTGCTTTTCTCTCACCTTCCTTAACCGTCGGCAGACCAAACCACATTGGACTCTAATTGATCTTGCCTTCGTAAGTGAGGCAAATGTCACTGCTAGGAACAACTGGGCTTTGAAGTTGGCAGTTCATTGTTTCTTGTTTAGCATAAAACTCACTTCAAGGAACAACAAGCTAGTCGTTGTTGCCTATTATCCCTACTGTTTTGCCTAGCAGTTTGGTTTAGGTCAATCCATTCCCAAGATTCTCCACTATCACATTCGCCTGCCTATTAGCCTTTGTCAGCTGAATGAGATATCAATCGTTTTGGAAGGCATATTAGATAAACTCCATTCTTTGTATACAAGTGTTTCTCCTTCAGCCCCAGTAATGTGGACTTTTTTCACAGAATGATAGGGAGTTATTAAGGCCACCTTGTTTCCTAGAAGCCTAGCTGATTTTCTAATAAGGCTGATTGATGACTTGTTTGATGATGAACCACTTGCTTTGACTCTTTCCAGGTGTTGCCAAAATAAAACAATTGCATCCACCTTAGTTTTTCAAGAAGGTAATTTATTTTATGCTTCATACTTACAATCATGGACTTCTTTCTTACATGGTTTCTTTTGCAAACATATCATTAGACTCCTTATGGTCTAATCTAGTCGATGTGAACACATTGCCAGACTCTCTTGCACCTTGACTTCATTCAAAATTGGCTGGTCTTAGGTGTCACACTTGTCAGTTGACTATGCTACAAACCATGGCCTCCAAATCGTCTCACAAGTGGCAATGTGAAACCCTTGAGGTCTCTAAGAAGGTCCTTCAATCTCTTCACCTATTTTCTTCTCTTAACTACATTCTTTGCCAATTTTTCTTAACTTTATTCCTTTTTCAGTCAAAAAGAAAAACAAAGGGTAACGACAAGGCCAAGGAATTCTTCAAGTAGCCCATGCCATCGCTAAGCACTCACGGAGCCCAGTGGGCTGAAAGAATGGGCACTAGTAGACAAAGAGGTACCCTTAATACTTCTGTCAAATTGGCTAATTCCATTCTAATCCGTAGGAAGCCTTCTATTCTAGATGATGTTCTCTCTATGTACTTCTAGTTCCTTATGACCATCCCACCAATTCCTCAAGACAGTTCAGCCTCTTGAAAAACAAGAAATATGTCCAAGACATTCTAGTTTAGCCATTTCCATAGGATCTTGCCAATATTCACCTTTTGAGGAGCTAGCAGCAATTGCCAACCCCAACATTATAAATAAGATTGAGAGGAAGGTATGCGAACAAATTTCCTTGCTTCTAGGGGATTTGGATTCAAAATTTAAGTTCAACGCTAAGTGCAAGAATCAAAGCAGCTAAGAGATCAAACGACTAAACAAACTGGAGGCTAGTAAGGCGAACATCACTGCTCAATTTGCCTTTATTGAGGAAAAAAGGCATGCTGACTTGGAACTGCAAGCCAGAACTAGTGCACAGGTTAAGCTTCAAGATCAGTTGACGACTATTCAAAAAAAGATTTCTACTCTCCAACCTGTTCTCGGAGAGGCTGTAACTAGGGTGAATAATTATAATGATAAGAGGGTGGAATTCTACGAGCAAGGGAATCAGCTGATAAGGATATCGCCTACAAGATTTTGACTTATAACGAAGAGCCTTTCCTAGGGAGGCGATCATTTCCCTAACTTAGGATCCTTGAAACCCAAAGGCAACATTGTTTTCTAAACTAGGTCGCCTTCTTCGAATACTTTGTTTCAAACATGCTTGTTATAATGTCGTGCTACTTTTTCCTTGTTTTGCTTAATATTCTCATAAGTCATTAAGCGATCTTCGTCAGTCGATTCTAGAGGTTGAACGACATCTTGCCTATATGTTAGTTGAAAAGGCATTGCATTTGTAGCATTGCTCTTAGTATGTCTACAAGCCCATAATACTTTAGACAACATTTCGTGCCAATGCCTAGGCTTGTATTCCATAGACTTCTTAATTAAATCAATGATGATTTTGTTAATGGCCTCTACTTGCCTATTAGCTTAAGCATGATAAAGCGCAGAATGAACCATTTTAATTCAAAATTGTTGAGAAAATGCCACAACTTTTTTTCCTGTAAAGATGGGGCCCTAATCCGCCGTTATGGTCTCCGGTATCCGATTTGTACTTGCACACTTAAGAAGCAAATCATTAGCCATTCTCCTGTACAAATCAACACCTAACAATGAGTTTGAGTGTGACGCTTGTTTAGCTAACAGTTGTTCTAAGTAGTCTATCAACTTGTGTCGCCAATCCTTATTAGTCGTGGTCGTATCTTGAACAACCATATTAAGCCAATCATACTCGAGCTCTTCAACTTGTAGCTCTTTGTACTTGGAAGCATGTTGAGCTAGCTCGTTAACTTCTTGTTTCTCTTTTCATGGTACATATGCAACTTCGGCGTCCATAAATTGCCTTAGCAATTGGACAACAAATTCATGTAAAGGGATCAAATTTAGGTGACAACACCTGCATTGGTTTGTTAACTATTTTATCACCAGCTGTGAATCACCTAAGATCTTAATGGACTTACCATACTTAGCCAATAATATCTTCAAGCCCATGACTAAGGATTCATATTCACCCTAATTGTTGGAGCAATTGGTTGGTAAATCACAAGTGAATTTCCTTGTCTTTTCATCTAGACTAGTCATTACTAATCCTACTCCTATAGCTGACCTCATTTTGGACTCATCAAATGACATTATCCATGGCTTAACCCCCATATACGTGATTTGCCTATCGAAAGGATCTAGGGGATCTTCCCACGAATATTGTGCCAAGAAATTAGCTAAGGTCTATCCTTTAACAACAATCAATGGCAAGTAATTAAGCGAGTATGTGCATAATTTCATACCCTATTTCATCAGCCATCCTTGTAAGGTAGGCCTATTTAGCAGATACTTAATTATATCAATTTTGTACACCATGAATACTTCTTTAGGCAACAAATAATATTCCAATTTAGTACTTGAAAAGTACAAGGATAAATAAAGCTTTTCAATAGCTTTATATTTACAATTAGCATCTATTAGCAATCTACTTAAGTAGTATACAACTGACTTTGTCCCATCATCGGCCTAAGGAAGTTGATCTTTCCTATCAAACTTTGCAACTCTAATTTATTTTTGGAGGAGTTGCTTCTAGAATTGCCTTGGTTATATTCTTGTTGACTCTAATTCCCTTGTTATGTACAAGGAAACCTAGGAAATGGCCTACCGTTATCCCAAAAGCACACTTCTCACGATTCATCTTCAAGCCATGTAACCTCATCCTTTTGAATGCATGTTCCAAGTTCAACAAGTGTTGATCAAATGTAGCCAACTTGAAAACTATGTCATGTATGTATACCTCCATGGTCCTACCAATCAAATCATGAAATATTAGATTCATAGTCCTTTGGGAACTAGCCTCAACATTCTTAAGTTCAAAAGGCATCACTACCCACTCAAAAATACTAATGGCCCATGTGCACCTGAAGGCTATTTTATGAACATCCTCTTTGGCTATGAAAATTTGGTTATGACTTGAATAATCATCCATAAAGGTGAGTATTCCATTGCTAACCGCAAAGTCTACCAACATGTCTGCAATTGGCATGGCATACTCATCCTTAAGGATAGCCAAATTCAATTTTATGAAGTCCATATAGACCTCCACCTTGTCATTCTTCTTGATGATAGGGACTATATTAGACAACCAATCAACATACTTAGCCGCACTACAAGAAAAATTGTTATTTCCCGCGGAATGTATTTCGTTGAAAATGATTACATTACCGATGAAATTTATCGACAGACTATAGTCCGTAGGAAAATGATAGAATTTCTTATGGAATTTACCCATGGAAAAGTTTTTCGTCAGAAAATATAAATTACCGACGGATTTTTCCGATGGGTTTTGTTTCCGTCGAAAATATAAATGTTACCAATGGATTTTTCTGACAGATTACATTTCCATCGAAAATTAAAATTATACCAAAAATAAAAGATCTCAACCCTAACAAGGGACACAACGAATTCACATTTGGTGATTTTTGAAATCCTTCACTCCCATTATCACGCTGCCACGTGCGAGCTCCAACACCGTCACACTGCCGCACATGAGGTCCACCACCATCACGCTACCATAGCACGAGCTCCACCACCGTCATGCTGCTCTCGGACAAGTTTTTCAAGCCTCTGTCGCACTTCGTGGTGCTGCCGTTGAGCAATGATTGTCATTGCACACACCATCGCATCCACGCCAGCTGGTTAGTGCTCTTACATATCTTATACCAAGTGACCACACTATATGTGTGGTGCTGTGTGTGCATGTGACCGTGAGAGAGGCGAGGTGCATGAGGGAGCGAGTAACTAAGCTTCGTGTTTTATGCAACTTAGGAAAGTCCCATTACAAACTGCTACCTCTTTTTGGTGTTCATTTTTTGAGTTTAACGCAAATTCTATTTATATTTCTTAAACAACATTTTGTAATGGCTTCGAGCTCATTGGAATTTCAAAATCCTTTACCATAATTCTTCTTGTTTGGAATCCTCAATTTTCCAGCATTGGAAGCTCATTTGCATTTTCCATCTTACAAGACGAAAATACATTTCTTTTAATTTCTCCTATTTTTCTTTTCAAAATTTTCATTTTGGCTTTAAAGATCAGAAATATGATGTACCTAGATATGGCTTCCTCTATTCAAGGTGATGATAAAAAGACTCCATGTGTGTTTGTTATGGCTTTCAGATTTTCTGTGTCGATGTAGTGGACGCGGTGGTGATTGGTGTTTTTTGTTTTAAATTCAAATTTGGGATTTAGGATTTTACTGTTGCTTAATTTTGTGATGAATATATTTTTATTTGTCTGAGAATCAGAGAACATTCTTATGTCGTTTGTTGCTTATTTGAGAGTATGATGAATTCTTAAGGAGGTCTTCTGAATTTCTGGGATTTTTCATGCCATGTTTTTCATTGCCCGCTAGTTGTTTGATGAAATGCAGAGGGACTTTTAGTTGAAATTGTATAGTTGGGTATGTTCGGGTTGGGGATTTGGATGATGCAAATGAGTTGTTTGAAACAATGCAAAGGTTGGAATGTTTATATGAATTTTCTCCATCTTTCATTCAATAAACTAGTATTCTGATAACACTCAAGGAATGTATTTTCAATTTACAATAACTTTTTAAGAATTAAAAACCAAACTAAATTGAAATGGAAAGCTCAAAACAAAAATTGATTTTAATTTTTTAAAATTTCAAAATTAAATACAGAAAACCACCCCCCAATAACACCTTACATGTTATTCAATGTATTGTGTAAAGCCTAGCTTGCTTTATTGATGTCCGACATACGTACACTGTGTTCTAGATTACGAGATTGTTAAATGTCAATGGTGATGGCTATCTCTATCAGATTTATAGAATGCAGAAAAAACTATTATCTTGAAGTGGACCTCTCAACATACAAGCCGTGAGATAATCAAAAGAATTTCTGTGAACGAGTTACACAACCGGCCTTAATATTGAATGGCCTCAACTGGACTGACTCATGATGGATTATGCCAATTCATTAGCCTGATTTTTTTATTTTTTTACTTATATGTTGGCCTACTTTTAATAATTGGTAAAATTACAATATATTTTATTTAATACTACATATGTTGCCATTGTCCATTTTAAAGTTAATATTTTATGTACATTGAGTTTTGTTTTTAATTTCTAACACTTGTTTATTGTTACAAGTGATGCACCTTAATTTATTTTTATTATTACATTATATTTTGTTATTTTATAGTACAAATGGCAACATGTATTTTTATTTTATTTTACAGGGGTTTAAAATATTTTGTTAACTTGTTATATAAAGGTGAATTTATTTTGATAATTTTTTATATTTTAAAAAAGTGAGTAGGCAATACTTCAATCCGTTGGGCTTGTGGCTTGTCAAGAGCTGTATAGGACTAATGTTTTTTTGTGTGTGAATTTATAGGTACGTTACCCCAGCATATGCTATCAGGTTCAAGTCATATGTTAACATTTAAAATTAAAATATTAAGACAATTAAGAAAGAAAACAATTACTACTAGGAATTAAAATAACTCAAAATCAAGACAAATAAAACTTATGGACTGCATGCATTTTTTTTTCGTATATATAGATTGCATATTATTTATACACTTGTACATCAAAAGCATGATTATTTAGACTTTATATAAAAAAAAGTAACAGTGTACAAGATTAAAACTACCATTCAAAGGATCCAGCCCTTACAAAATAATTAATTTCTTGTATGACAAATTATAAAAGGCAAAATTAACTCGTTGATTCTTATTGAAGTGTGTAGTTCAATTTATTTTAATAAAAATAATATTTTCTACCTTAAAATAAAAATCTCCATAATTGTTCCCAGATATGCACTAAACTTGAGAAATTAATAGCTGAATTAAAAAACATTAAAAGACTCAATTCCAATTTAAAGTGCAAAAGGTGAAGACTTGCAAGTGGCAATAATTACCATCTGAGACATCTTTGTTGACTCTAGGAAGAGCCAGCTTCTCAGATTCGTGTTAATGCATAAAATTAACTAATCATGCAGAACTTTGTAAATTATTCCCCTAAAAACTGCCATAACACTGCCACCTAAAACATGGTCAGAATTGTTGCTACACATTTAATGCAATTTCCCATGATAGGCATTTTTAGATGCAAAAATTTCTAACCATTTAAAAAAAAAATCTTTCTCTCTTACTCTCAAGTTCATAGGTGAGATTGTGTTACATGATCGGTCCCTTACTCACACGTACGCTCCACTGTGGATTTTTATTCTAGTTGCTCAAAATTAGTATTCTAAATGTGTTAAGTATATTTGTGGTTGTGTTTATGTTATTTATATTCCATGCTTTGTTCATTTAGAAAGGCAAACACTATATGCATGCGGGTTTTTTCCACCTAAAACATGATTAGATTTGTTGCCACTAATAATACAGATCACTCTAAGATTATGTATGTGATTCATGAATGTTCGTATTTTTTTCTTAAATATACAAAACACGAACTATATTCTTTCAACTCGTTGGATGTACGATAGATGTTATAGTGGTAGAAGCAGTTTGAAAGAGTCTTTTGTTGAGGGGATTGAACAGTTTGTTTGCAAAGCTAGTCAGCAAGATTGTTATCACAATGATGAAGGATCATATGTCCTTGTGTTAAATGTGACTGTACTAGGGCTTTGGAGGATAGAGTTGTGAAGGTTCACCTTTACAAAAATGGGTTCAAGCCTAATTATTGGATTTGGACTCGTCATGGTGGAGAGATGTTGCATGTTGATTTAAAAGATGACAATAGTTACATGGATGCTTCAAGTAGTATAAAATACATGGCTCAAGGTGAAAGAGATGGTGTGTGGTGCTCTCAGGCAACCTGAGACATCTGAAGCTCCAAACTTAAATAATACGGAAGCACCTCCAAATGAAGATACTCAAAGATTTTACAATTTATTGCTGGATGTGATTGAGCCATTGTATGAAGGGGCATCAGACTCAAAATTATCAATATCCGTGAGGCTTTTAGCTTGCAAGTCCAATTGGAATGATCCTGACCAATGCTTAGAGTATATTGCAAAAATGTTTTTGGATGTAACACCTATAAAAGATCGTTTGAGAAAAATTTATGATGTGAAGAGGTTAGTATCGAAGTTGGGATTGGAGGCTAAGAGGATTGACTACTATGTGGATGCCTGTATGTTGTATTATAACAATGATGGAGCATTAACTAAATGCAAATTTTATAACAAGCCCAGGTATCATGTGAAGATTGTTGGAACAAGCAATAGAAAACCAGTTCCACTAAAGGTGATGTTTTATTTGCCTATAATACCAAGGTTGCAGAGAATTTTTGCATCAATGCAAATTGCAAGCCAAATGGAATGACACTATGAGAATAGAAGATTTCTAGGCATGTTACGGCATCCCTCTGACGGTGAAGCCTAGAAGCACTTTGATAATGATTTGTGGAATGTGCGACTCGATTTGTGCACAGATGGATTTAACCCATATATTCAAGCATCCTCTTCACCTTATTCTTGTTGGCCAATCATTCTTACCTCATACAATCTTTCTTCAGAAATGTGGATGACTAAACCTTATATGTCTTTTACTTGTGTCGTACTAGGCCCATTTAATCCAATGGTTGGTATTGATGTTTACTTACAACCTTTAATTGATGATCTGAAGAAGTTGCGGAGTGGTGTTCTCACTTACGATGTTTCAAGAAAGAAAAATTTCATGATAAGGGTAGCTTTGTTGTGGACTATTAATGATTTTCCTACTTATGGCATGTTGTCTGCTTGGGGGACTCATGATAGATTGGCATGTTCATATTGCATGGAGGACACAAAGACCTTCAAGTTAGCAAATGGGGGAAAAACTTCGTGGCTTGACTGCCATTGTAGGTTCTTACCTACTGATCATGAATTTAGAAGGAACAGAAATGCCTTCAAAAAATGGGAATTAGAAAGGGATGAGTCACCACGTATGTTGACACCTACACAAGTTAGGGTTAGGGATTTGCCAAAAGTCACAAAAACCGGTCTGCCATCACCAATAGATATGGGGAGTGGCATCATTGGACAAAAAGAAGTACCTTTTGGGATCTTCCATATTGGAAAGATAATTTGTTGTGAGACAATCTTGATGTTATGCAAATAAATAAAAATTTCTTTGACTACATATTCAACACTGTGATGAATGTCAATGGTAAGACAAAAGACAATGAGAAGGCTAGGATGGACTTAACTTTGTATTGTAGGCAAAAAGAATTGGAGTTGAAGTTGGGGGCTGATGAGTGTCAGACCCTAATTTCGTCTGGGGAATGTTTTTATCATTCGACACCGGTTGCAACACAAGGTCGAGGGATCGCTCAAATCGATTGTCGGATCTAGGAACGAAAACCATAAGGAAATGGGCAAAATGGTCATTTTCTGGAATTTTCTGGACCTTAGCTCGCCCAAGCTAGCATTTGGCTCACCTGGGCTATGAAATACCTTTATCCTTAAGCAACCTGCTCACCTGGGCGAGCTGCCCCTGCCTCAAATAGATTTTTCTATAAATAGCCATGCAAGGGAAAGGTTTTGAGGGTTCAGAAATTTTAGAGAGGAATAAAAATGAAGGGAGAGGAAGGAAAAAACAAGAAAAGTGAAGTCGAGACGTTGCTGAATCGCAACATAGGATCATTCCCTATGTCGCTTCTCATGTTATGCACACTCGATTAAAGGTTGTTGTCCCTGGTGACGGGTGTGTGGGGTGTTAATACCTTCCTCATGCGTAAACAACTCCCGAACCCTTATTTTCGAAATTTGCAGACCTCTTTTTTGGTTTTTCTAACGTTTCCCTCGAATAAACGTTGGTGGCGACTCCACGCGTTTTCTCCCTAGGAGAAGAACATGCTTTTATGTTATGAATTTTTATCTTGCTTTCATCATCCCGTCGTGAGGTAGGTTGCGACAGATGGGGACTCCATTGGGGACTTGTTAGAGAGTTAAGCCATTTTCATCGAGTGTGTAATTTTATCATGACTTTTTCTTTATTTTATTTTTGCAAAATAAAATGTGCCATTGAACCCTAGGATAGGCGACATGTGTTATACTTAGGTTGCTTTGTTCACACGTGACAACTACACTTTTACACACACCTTTTATGTTGGGCCCTATACCCGGGTTTGTGTGAGCCATAGGGAATAGAGGTTGATCTGTGGTCATGCTGGGTCTCCAACTCACTTGATAATAGTGAAGCCTCATCTAGAGTTTTCCTCTCTTGGTGATGCATTATCGCTGATAGTCCCTATCGCCATAATGTATTATCTAAGAGGATGATATCTCTAGATACCGGTAAGGTTACATGAAAGTACCCTTGGGAGTTGTCACTAGAAGTGGACTTTTGGATCCTCTCCATTAGGTTCCTAAATTAGGGGCACAGAGTAAACTCACTCTGGCTTGTTCCTTGATAGCATCATGCATTTCTTCATGGCATCATAATGGACATATCATTCCTGCATTTATCATTTATCATATTCATGCATTGCATTTGCATAAGTCATTGCATTATCATACATCTTCATTAAGCATGTTTTTATTCTGCCAATTGCATACATTCTATTTTCATCGCCTGCATGTTATGTTCACTCATGCACGATCCTGACACATAGTTGCTCATGCCTTGCATTTTCCAAAAAAAGAACAAAAAGAAAGTCACAATAAAGCATGAAAATTTACACCACATTCTTAGTTACATGTGTTGGGTACCATGATGATAGCTATAAATAGACCATGTTGGGATTATACACTCATTTCTCTTGAAAAATAATCAAAAATCACGTGAACATGGTACCTAATGCATTGTTAACTAGGAAAGGATGGTTCTTCGGGCATCTCATGTCGATCTCATAATTACATTTGTCATACATAGCATAAGTATGCCCTATTCATTCATCTCTATGATAGGTTGTCAAATTATTGACAATCAAAATTTCTATTCCTTGGATTATGGGGCCGAATCAAGCATATGCTTTTAAGAAAAGATTTTCATCAAGTCAAGGTCAAGTATAGAAGTAACCAGCTTGCAAAAGTTGGGGCAGAAGATGGATCGAGTTTACATAGCTTCTTTGGCTACTGCCAACACATGATTGAGCTAAATAATTTACAAAATTAGGAATTGTTGATGTCCATGTTTTATTTCTAGTTGCACTTTGACTCAGACAAGATGTGATGAACAATGTTGTTTTAATGAAAATCTGAATTGATTCAACCCTATGTTCTACTGAATGTCCTGTGTAAAATTTGCAATACTTCATTAATGTATCATTCACCTACATCCATGCTTATTTTTCTTTTCACATTGATTGCAATTCTCATTGCATTCTTTCCTTGAAAATCAGAACTGTAATCATTGTAATCAAAAGGAAAGAATGCGCTTTACGGTGCCCTTACCAAATGTGTGCCAGAGCTAGAGTGATGAGTGAAATAGAAGAGGTACAGGAACATATGAAGGCCGACATGGAGGCCATGAAAGAGCAAATGACCACAATCATGGAAGTCATGATGAGTATGAGAAAAATGATGGAGGTCAACACGGCTACAGTCATTGCCGCAAGTACTGCCACTGAGGTGGACCCAACTCACCCATCTGGCCTCAATCAAGTAAATCGTCTAGTCTCAAATATGGTAGGTCAGGGAGGCGAAGCATTGGGAAGTATGGGCGGCCCCCATTTCGTGCAAGTCCAGAGCAAGCATTTCTTCCCACCATGTGGCTTGACTCCCAACTATACATCACCCAATGTTGCACACGCTCCCGATGAGAATATTGATAACTCCGCTCCCATACCCATTGAGAGCCAAAAACCCCAATCTGGTCATGCACAGGTCCCTCAACCTATGGGGGAGACACATGAAGTAACTCGAGACCGCACTCTAGCCGACTTCAAGACTCACCTCGAATATGCCACTGAGGGGCAGGCATTTTGTGGCATACCCCTATCAAACACTTAGGGGGGGGGGGCTCAGTATCGCTCACAACCACAACCCTTGCATTTTGCAGTGGGAAGAGTCCCTTCTGCCATGGTGGAAAGGGAAAAATTCAATCATATAGAAGAAAGGTTGAGGGCCATTGAAGGAGGCAGAGATTATGCTTTTGCTGACATGGCAAAGTTGTGCCTAGTGCCCAACATGGTCATTCCTCCGAAGTTCAAGGTGCCGAATTTCGATAAGTACAAGGGGACTACTTGCCCCAAGAATCAACTGAAGATGTACTACAGGAAAATGGGGGCATGCGTAAAAGATGGAAAATTGTTGATGCATTTCTTCTAGGAAAGTCTTATTAAGGCAGTCGTCACCTGGTATACTAATCTAGAATCTTCCCAGGTCTGTTCCTGGAAAGACCTAATGGTCGCCTTCCTCAAGCAGTATCAATACAATTCTGATATGGCCTCGGATAGAATGTAGTTGTAGAACATGTGCAAGAGAGATAATGAATCGTTCAAAGAATACGCCCAGAGATGGAGGAATCTAGCAGCTCAAGTAGCGCCACCAATGATGGAGAGGGAGATGATAACAATGATAGTGGACACATTATCGGTGTTCTACTATGAGAAGATGGTGGGTTATATGCCTTCAAGCTTTGCAAACTTAGAGTTTGCTGGCGAGAGGATCGAAGTGGGTCTGAGAAAAGGAAAATTTGATTATGCTGCTTTGAAGAAACCCATGTTGTGACTACCGTTCCTACATAGCCAAATTTCCCACTAGCTCAACAATATCAATACTTAGACAATATTAGTCCTTCTCATTACCCACCACCCTACCAGCCAAGAACACCCAATCATCCATAAAGGTCGCCCCTAAATCGACCATAAAACCCTCCTTCTGCACATCCTAGGCCAAGCACCACCCTTAATACAAACCAAAACACCAATCAGGGAAGGAATTTTCCAGAAAATGAGCCTGTAGAATTCACCCCAATTTTGGTGTCGTATGCTAACTTCCATATTTACTCAATAATGCAATGGTAGCCATAATCCTGGCAGAGATTCCTCAACCTCCATTTTCCTGAGGATACAACTCATGCAACATGTGCTTATCATGGAGGAGTTCCAAGGCATTCCATTGAGCATTGTATGACCCTGAAATATAAGGTGCAAAGTCTAATTGATGCAGGCTGGCTAAAATTTGAGGAGGACAATTGCTTGTGAATTTTGACATTGTTGAGCAATACTATGCAAATACTTGGGGCAATTCGAAGGTTGTTGTTAGATGTCTCCAATGACTCATTATGATTTTCAAGTTTATGTCATTACTGTAAACAACAGTCACAATGCTAATAATATGGATAAATTTGATGTCCTTGTCTCTCATTCTCTCACAATTACATCTTTGCATATTTATTGAAGATTCACTAGAATGTGCATGTATGTTGTTGGCTTGTTTGCTCAAATGACTTGCGCTCCTAAGTTGATCTCCAAGTGTGTTCAATCAGAAATTGCTCGTTCTATCGTTTGGTGGGGGTGCCAAAAATGACGAGTAAAGTTAAAAAAAATGTTTGACTAACTTTGTTTCAAATAAAAAATAAGAGGTACAGACATTCATGTGACCTCATTTTATCATTCTTAAAAGTTGTCTTTTTGAGAGAAAAGTGAGTTGTCAAGACAAAAGTCGTTTGACTTAATCTATCAATTGAAAATCCTTTAAATATTTCTTGACCTTGAAATTTCTTTTTCGAGAACCTACACAATTTTTTTCATTTCCTCTTGCTACAAGGTCATGGCAAACGACAACAAGATATGCCTCCGAACCCTACACTGGGACAATGACAGGCACCATGCATGAGCCTCAAGCGAACCTAGGGGTAGATTAGAAGTTCTCACCCGGTAGGTTAAAAACCCGAAAAGGCGGCCTAGGCAAAAATTAGGGTAGTAAAAAATAATAAAAAGAAGAAAGAATAAGAAGTGTGTTTATCAGATGTTTGGTCCCAAAATCCAAACTATAAAAGTATCTAGTCAAGTTTTGAAATGACACATGGCCATGTTTCAACATCCCAAACACTAATTTATCCCTTGCTACCTCCTCCAAGCCAAAACATATTTGTTTTCTAAAAACAACACAAAAAAAAAAAACAAAAACAAAATAGAAACCCCGAGTAGGAAATACAGCTAAACCGACGGAAAGAGAAATGTAAACAACACATGCATGAAGTTGGGCAACAATGAAAAAGAAAAGATAATAAAATCCACCAAAGGTGAGTGAAAAAAAAAGAGACAAAAGAAAATAAAATCTACGAAAGGCGAGTGAAGAAAAAAAAGAGAGACAAAAGATCTCCAAATTTTACAAGAAAGGCACAAAAGTGTAATAAAAGATTAATGTATAAAGAGAATAGGGTAGAGCCCAAACCAAAAGGTTGAAATGAATAAAAGTACAAGCAACACTATTGAGGTTCTTACTCAATATAACCCTTAAACACTCTTTGAGCCTCTCTAATCCTTTCTTTCATAACCCCCTTACCCCTGACCACGTTACAAGCCCAATAAAGCCCATGTGGATCAAGGAATGACTAAGTTTGCTTTTAAGTTTCGATTCTGGAATGGAGCCCGCACACACTTGTGATTGTTGCAAATATATATATATATATAGGAGAATCCTCAAGGTTTCACACTTGCACAATTGAGAAGAAAACTCATTCGACCAGGAGCTCCTGGAAAATGCCAAAAGACAATTGTTATAGTAGGGTACTTTTGATGTTAGTCACTCATGCAGACTCCTTAAGATTCCTTTTGAATTCAAGGGTGACCTTTGTTGCATAAATTCTTTCGGGATCAGCCCATGTCATCAAGTTTCAGCGGAATCAACAGACCCTTGGCATCACTCTATGACCTTAAATCAGGAAAGTTTCACTTGTTCATATACCAAAGTGTAACAATCCATTGCCATCCTTCAAAGGTGCATGCAATTGGTTCCAAAGCCATACATTTTCTTGTTGTGCAGAATAATCAAAGTTTTTACCCAAAAAAGAAAGGGACGAACCCTAGGATCAATATTTCAGTTCATTGATTAAATGTCAAATGGTTAAACCAAAACCGTCAAGTGATTAAATCAAAACATACGCTCTAAGGGAGTTCCCGAAGTGATTTCCAAACAATAGGATGAGGTTGCATAAGTTATCACGTCTTTTAGAAAGAGACAATCAATCCGTGTTTTTTTCACACAAAAAAAAGAAGAAAAAAAGAAAAAAGAAAACAAAATTAAGATCACCAAAAGAGGAAAGAAAGTCATGAACATTACACAATTTTTCATTGCATTGCATTGTTGCATACAAAATCTGCATTTACTTCATTTTAGGGTGAAGTCTACATGTCCATGCATTCCAAAACTCATGTTTCACATCAGGCTATGAGTCCATAGATTTCTCATTATATACCAATTTCCAAAATCCAATTGCATGATTCATAGGACTCAACGTCCTTTGCTTTATGTTTCAAAAGACTACAATGTCTTTTGTTTTATGATTCCAAGACTACAATGTCTTTTGCTTTATGATTTCAAAGACTACAATATCTTTAGTCTTTTACGCTTTCAAAGACTACAATGTCTTCAGTCTTTTATATTTTCAAAGACTTCAATATCTTCTGCTTTATGTTTTACAAGACTACAATGTCTTCTATTTGATGCTTTCAAGACTTCAATGTCCTTTACTTTTATGCTCTACAGGACTTCAATGTCCTCCATTTTACGTTTTATAGGAGTGCAAGGTCCTTTGTTTGGTGTATATGACTTCAATGTCCTTTTGTTTTTTTGGTTTCAATTCATTTGTTTTCTCTAGCGTCTGGTTTTGAATAGCATGATCGCTCGTATGAAATTAGGGACCTTATCTTTACTTACCTTTTATTTTCAATAAAAGATAAGTAAAGAGGGGCAACTGTCAGACCCTAATTTCATCTGGGGCATGTTTTTATCGTTCAACACCGATTGCAACACAAGGTCGAGGGATCGCTCAAATTGATTGTCGGATCTAGAAACAAAAACCACAAGGAAATGGGAAAAATGGTCATTTTCTAGAAGTTTTTGGACCTTTGCCCGCCCAGGCTAGCATCTGGCTGGCCTGGGCCATGAAATATTTTCATCCTTAAGCAACCAGCTCTCCTGAGCGAGTTAATACCTTCAGGATTAAGCAACCAACTCACCTAAGCAAGCTGCCCCTACCCCAAATGGCTTTTTCTATAAATAGCCATGCAGGGGAATGGTTTTGGGGGTTTAGAAGTTTTAGAGAGGAAGAAAAACAAAGGGAGAGGAAGGAAAAAGAAGAAAAGTGAAGCCGAGACCCTTCCGAATCGCAACCGAGGATCATTCCCTATGTCGCTTCTCTTGCTAGCCTTGTACCATGTGCAACAGCCGATTAGTTCTTCTTTCTTTTCCTTTCTTTTCTTAAGAGTTGAATGTCATCCATGTACCCTTTTGGGTCCTCTCTGATATTATGTATGTATTCATCTTCTCCCTTTTATCGTTGGTAATTTCATTTCATTTGTAAGGTTTAATTCTAGTCGATCACCGGTGTCGTGGAGTCATTTTCTTTTCTTTTATAAGACAAGAAACTAGTAAACAAAATAAAAAACAAATAAAGGAAATCAATTCACAACCAAACTTCTCTTTATCAAATATCACTTGAGATCGTTTCAAGGTCCAACGCCTTAATGACTCTTTGTTCACAAATAAAATAAATCTTTCAAAAAAACATAAAATCAATTTAACACACAAATATTCAAACTTAAAAAATTATGTAGGTCTGATTTCCTCATCGCACCTAGGGACATATAGGAGCAAGGGCAACACCCTTGTCGACTCGGAAAAAATAAATAATAATAATAATAATAATATAATGTAATAAAAGCAATTCACCGCTCTTGGGAAAATAAATAATTTTAAAGTCATGTTGTGCACACTCGATTAAAGGCTATCGTCTCTTGTGACGGGCGCGTGAGGTGCTAATACCTTCCCCATGTGTAAACAACTCCCGAACCCTTATTTTTTAAATTTACAAACCTCTTTTTTGGTTTTTCTAACGTTTCCCTCAAATAAACATTGGTGGTGACTCCACTCGTTTTCTCCCTAGGAGACGAACATGCTTTTATGTTATGAATTTTTATCTTGCTTTCATCATCCCGTCCTGAGGTAGGTTGCGATAATGGGAAGCCAAAAGCAAATTTCACTCTAATTGCAAACCAAACAACGTTAGTTTTCCAATGGATAAAATAACTAAGAATGCCAGATGGTTATTCTTCCAACTTGGCAAGATGTGCCAATGTTGACAAGGGAATCATGCATGGGATGAAAAGCCATGATTGTCATGTATTCATAGAGTGTTTACTTCCCATTGCTTTTAGCTCATTGTCGCTGCATGTCTTAAATCCACTTATTAAAATAAGTCATTTCTTCAAAGATTTGTGTTCTATAACTTTGATGAAGGATGACCTGAGTAGAATGGAACAAAATATTCCATTCATTTTGTGCAAGTTAGAGAGAATATTCCACCTTGGTTTTTTTTATTCAATGGAACATCTGTCTATTCATTTGCATATGAAGCTAGACTTGGTGGACCAGCCCAATATAGATGGATGTATCCATCTGAAAGGTAACAAAATGATTATTGAATTTTATTTAAAATTCATTTGTTTAATGGTCATCAATCATGACTTGGTTTTGATTAAAATTTGTATATTCATGGGCGATTCTAAACAAGCAATGAAAAATAATGTCAAGGTTGAAGTATTCTTTGCACGTCTTACATACATCGTGAGACAACTCATTTTTGTTCTCATTATTTCAACAACTTTACGTTGTCGTCGCGCAATATTTGGAATCAAATTGCAATGAAACTAAAAGGCATCCACCAATGTTATCAGTGTTTGACCAATAAGTTCATTCTTCTAAGAAGGAGTTAATTCACTGGTTAACTGATGAAGAGAAAGACTCAGCCCATGTTCATGTGTTGATTAACTGTGTCGAAGTTAAGCCATAGCTTGAGTAAGTTGGACCATCTAAGCCCTTTGAATTTCAATAATTATTGTTGGACAAGTGGCCTCAATAACTTAAAGGGGGGTGAATTAAGTTTCAAAATTTTCCCACTAACAAACTTTAACCCCCTTTTAAATGATAGGCTCATAATGCAGAAGAAGAAGCAGCAATCAATTTAATAATGTTCTTTAAACATGCAAGACAAAATTGATTGCAATAACATAAATGAGATAAGGGAAGAGAGAAATGTAAACTCGATTTATACTGGTTCGGCCACTTCCCATGCCTACATCTAGTCCTCAAGCAACCCACTTGAGATTTTTACTATCTCTGTAAATTCTTTACAGACTCTGAACACACCTTAGGATCCCTCACCCTTATGATCAAGATTCTCCAAGAGACAACCAGTCTCTTGATTACAATTCTCACAATCCAAGAGACAACCTGTCTCTTGATTATAGCTGACTTTTTGAGATGAACAGAACGATTTCTCTCCTTTAGAGTGGATGATACAAATTGAAGTTCCTAGAGGAATTTCTCTCTCTTAGAAATGATAATACAATTTGAAGTTCCTGGATGAATTCTCAATAGATTTGCAAGTCTTTGCCCAAGAGTTGTTGAGAGAGCATTTGGCAATTAAGTTCTCTTAGAATATCTCTTTCTCTTGCTTTTCGAAGTCAGACACACATATATATAGGCCCTTCGTGCCTTTTCCAAATAGTTTGAAGAGATGTGTCTTTTCAAAAAGCTTTTTCTGAAATTCTTCATTGGTAATCGATTACAGGTTTCTGGTAATCGATTACATAGTTATATTTTGAAGGGTCATGACTTTTCAAAGTGTTTTCTGAAGTGTCGTTGCTGGTAATCAATTACAAACATCTGGTATATGATTCAAAATTCAAATTCAAAACCCTTTTTAAAAGCTGTTTTTCAAAATTGTCTCTTGGTAATCGATTACACTGCCTGGTAATCAATTACCAGAGCCTTGATCTCTTGGAAACACTTGTTCTGAGGAAAAAGCTTGATCTTGAATTAATCTTGAAGCAATGCTTGTTTGTTGAAGCAACCTTGTATTAATCTTGAAGCAATGCTTAACCTTTGAATGTTTGTTGAAGTAATCTTGAAAGCAACCTTGTTTGATTATTCTTTGGCATCATCAAAATAATGTATTCATACATTCACAATTATTGTTGTCAATTGCATTATACTCCAAAAATGACATGTCATACATTATATTTGGACAGTTCATTCTTGCAATCCCAATCAAATGCCTTTAATCGTAATCTACATGTAGATTTTCCTACTTGGTTCCAGGAACAAGTATGTATGTTATAGTTTTTTTTTGTTGCTATTTTATGGTAAATAAAATATAATTGTTCATACTCTTTATATTCATAGGTTATAAATGAGCCTATAAAGGTGAGAAACCAACACTTAAAGGATTTATCATATGGTCCTATGAGTTACGTTCAAGAATGACACACATACTTTGTCAATGGATACAAATTTCATAGTCAAGCATGAACTAAGGGGAAGAAAATGATAAATAGTGAGGTTCACATAAAGGGCCTTACAAAAGGAGGTGCAGATGATTTTTATGGGGTCATTCAACATATATATGAGCTAGAGTACAATACTACAAGTTATCCTAAGTGAGTAGTATTATTTTATTGTCAATGGTTTGATCCAACGAGTAGAGGAACAAGAGTTGGTCCTAAATATTGTAGAAAGCAAAGACTTTGGCTTTGTCTTTGATGTTTTGATGATGATCGTGATGATTTGATGAAAATGCGCTTCTCAAGTTTAATTCAAGACAATGATTCAAGAATACAAGATACTACATCAAGAAGATCTCTAGTATTTTAGGAAGGGAATTCCTAATTGAAATAAGCAAAAGGTTTGGCCAAGAAATTTAAGTTAAAAAGTCTTTTTCAAGAGATTTACTCTCTGGTAATCGATTACCAGAGGATGTAATCAATTACCAGTGGCCAAAATAGTTTACAACAACTATTAAAAATTTGAATTCAAATCTTACACTGAGTAATCGATTACACAATAGTGGTAATTGATTACCAACAGTTAATAAACGTTTTAATTCAAATTTTAAAGCCTGTAATCGATTACACAAATCTTGTAATCGATTACCAGAGGAGATTTTCATAAAATTATTTCCAAGAGTCACATCTTTTCAAATGGTTTTTACATGGCCACCAAAGGTCTATTTATATGTGACTTGGAACACGAATTTGCAGAGAGTTTTTCATAACAAAAAGTCTTATTCTCTCAAGAGCAAAAACATTTTATCCTCTTAAGAATTCCTTGGCCAATACACTTGCAATTCAATCTGAACACAAAGGAAGGATTGTCCATGGGTGTTCAGAACTTGTAAAGGGATTTTACAAGATAGTGAAACTCTCAAGCGGGTTGCTTGGGGACTGGACGTAGGCACAAGGGTGTGGCCGAACCAGTATAAATCTGAGTTTGCACTTTCTCTTCCCTTAAACTCTTTTATTTATTATTGTTTTGCATTTATATTCAGATTGTTTTATTTAAATCATTATTTAAGAGTTCATTTTTAAGGGAATTTGTAACTTGCATTGAAATTAAAATAGAATTTTAATTGGGGAAATAGTTTGCAATATCTTAATTCAACCCCCCTTCTTAAGATATCTGAGGCCACTTGTCTAACAAGTGGTATCAGAGCTTCATTCTTGTATAAAGTTTAGAAGCTTCAAGAATAATGGCCTCAGCAAACTTCTTATTTCCAGAAGGAAATTCAATCAATAGACCTCCAATCTTTAATGGAGAGGGTTACCACTACTGGAAAACCCGAATGCAAATTTTCATTGAGGCAATAGACTTAAACATTTGGAAAGCCATAGAAATAGGACCTTATATACCCACCACAGTAGAAAGAACCACAATAGATGGAAGCACAACAAGTGGAAGCACAACAATAGAAAAACCTAGAGATAGATGGTCTAAAGAAGATTGAAGACGAGTACAATATAATTTTAAAAGCCAAAAACATAATTACATCTGCCCTGGGAATGGACGAATATTTTAGGGTTTCAAATTGTAACAGTGCTAAGGAAATGTGGGACACTCTACAAGTAACACATGAAGGCACAACAGATGTTAAAAGATCTAGGATAAACACATTAACTCATGAATATGAACTATTTTGGATGAATGCAAATGAAAGCATACAAGACATGCAAAAGAGGTTCACACATATAGTAAATCATCTTGCAGCTTTAGGGAAAGATTTTCAAAATGAAGATCTCATAAACAAAGTATTAAGATGTTTAAGCAGAGAATGGCAACCAAAAGTAACAGCCATTACTGAATCAAGAGATTTATCTAACATGACTCTTGCTAGTCTATTTGGAAAGTTACAGGAACACAAAATGGAATTGTTGAGATTAAATCAACATGAAGAAAATGACAAGAAAAAGAAGGGAATTGCTCTTAAAGCCTCATCTTCAATCCAAGAAGAAAGTGATAAGGAAATTGATCTAGATGAAGATGATGATCTTAGCCTTTTTGTAAAAAGGTTCAACAAGTTTCTGAAAATCAAAGGAAGTCAAAGGCGACCAAATTTTAAATCTAAAAGAAGGACAGAAGTTTCATCTTCTACTTCAAAATGCTTTGAATGAAATCAACCTGGACATCTGAGGGTTAATTGTCCTATCTTCAAGAAAAAGATGGAGAAATCTGAAAAGAAAAATTTTAGTGAAAAGAAAATGAAGAAGGCTTACATCACATGGGATGACAATGATATGGAATCATTTGAAGATTCAGAAAATGAAGAAATAAACCTCTGTTTAATGGCTAAAAGTTATGAAAGCGATGAAGAGGTAACATCTTCAAATAACTTATCCATTTCTTTTGATGAATTACAAGATGCATTTGCTGATTTGCATAAAGAGTCAATCAAACTTGGAAAGTTAGTTTCATATTCTAAGAAAACAATTTCAGATTTAGAAAATGAAATTTCAAAATTAAACAAAGAATTAGATCATCTTAGAACTGAAGTCTCAATTTCTAAATCAAATGAAAAAGTTTATATCTCTACTATTTCTGACAAGAAAATATCTGATTCTTGTAGTTGTTGTGGAAAATATGAAAAAAGAAATTAAAGATTTGAAAAACTCACTTGCAAAATTTTCTATTAGTAAAAATAATTTAGATGTCATATTAGGAAAACAAAGATGTGTCTCTAATAAGGCTGGAATAGGATATAAACCTGAAAAACAACAAAAATTTCATAAAAACCTCTTCGCTTCCACACAAAAATATAATTCTAGTTCTATCACTTGTTTTTATTGTGGAAGAAAAGGGCATAGCACATCTACATGTTATTTTAAGAAAAACTACAACAACATTAAAATGATATGGGTCCCAAAAGGATCTTCAGTCTACACTAACACACAAGGACCCAATAAAGTTTGGGTACCTAAGTCAAAAACTTGATCATGTAGCTATCTTTGAGGAAGAAATGGTACATAGATAACAGATGTTCAAAACATATGACTGGAGATGCATCAAAGTTTACACATATCTCTTCCAAGAAAGCAGGCATGTAACTTATGGTGACAACAACAAAGGTAGAATCCTTGGAGTTGGTAAAATAGGTACAAATTCTTCAAACTCCATTGAAAATGTTCTACTTGTAGAAGGTCTTAAGCACAACCTACTTAGTGTTAGTCAATTATGTGACAAAGGCTATCTAGTATCATTTGATTCTCAAAAATGTCTTATAGAACATAAGCATGACACCAATATAAAGCATATAGGATATAGAGTCAACAATGTATATATGATAGACTTAAGCCTAAAACTAGATAACAATCATTGTTTTCTTAGCAAAGATGATGATACATGTCAACGAAGTCATTGAAGTTGAAGGTATTTTTAGATTGCAAGATTTAAGAGGTGGTGTTGAAGAAGTAGACCCTGCTAATCTGTTGACAAACGAAGAAGAATCAAATCATTTGAATGGAGAATGAAACAATATTGAACAAGACAATGAAGGGGAATTAGTAGATGATTTTGAAGTTTACAATTCTGAAGAGGATTAGACATTGATGTTTGTTAGTCTGTTATAATGTTTTTTATTAGTGACATCTTTGTTTTGTTGTAATACTTGAACACTTTATTAGTGTATTTTATTTTTGGTGTAAAATGGAATTTTGTTAGTTATGTAATTTTAATTCATCCCAATATTGTATTTGATTAATTATTTGTAATATTATTTTTTTATATATAGATATCTCATCAGGTGGTGTTGACCCTCCCCAACCCTCGTCACATGACTCCAATGGGAAAGGGACTAGTGGGAAGAAAAAACGATATGTGGTTAGACTACTACCATCTAGAGATAGTCTAACATCATATACCTCATCCTCGTCTACTGTATCTATGACAGTCAGATCTTCCGATATTGCACCTACATCATCTCTACCTCTGACTGAAGTTAGACCATCTCCATCACATCTTGATGCATGTGGATAGTCCTGAGTACCTACATCCACACCATCCCCATCCCCGGCTGGCCAACATGCCTACAAATGAAGACATTCCAAATTTGGCCATGGAAGAACCCCCCTCCCCCCAATGATCGTCCTATGGTTACACTTATCAATGGAGCATAGGTATTACAAAATTTATGTAATTATCATTATATTTGATACAACATTTGATCTTTTACTTTTTCACATATTATTTTCTATTTAAGTTTCATCCATTTAAAGTTGCCGCAAAGGATGTCACTTTGTCCATTAGGCAACAATTTGGTCACCCTTGGCCTATAGGGGGAGCAATTCAAAAAGATCATCTGAAACTTTTTTCCAACATTTTAAGGTAACTTATCCTTCTGTTAATGAAATAGTTCAATGTATGAAATGGATAGTAATGCTGATTTTTTTTATTTGATCTTAAAATGTAAAATTGGTATTTTTCTAATTGTGTACCATTTCATAACTTTGTCATACTTTAGAGAAAATTGGTTTAGAGACTCGAGGAAGAGAATGAAATTACGAAAGCTTTTAACTCGAAAGCCTCTCTTAGACTTTCTGAGATGTTTAGGGATGCCCAGGATGAAAATAAAAGGCCATATTGGATTGGAGATTGTGTTTGGAATGATTTGTTATCACATTGGAATGCACCTGAGTATCGTTCCAAGTTTGTACATGCAAGAAAAAAAATCGGGCATTCTAAAAAGGGTGGGTATATGCACACAGGTGGTTCTATTAGCTTGCAGGATCACATGATTCGCTTGGTATGTACATTAAAATTCTATTACATACTTTAATGTAGTTGTTTAATTTATCACTAAATGTTTATTGTATAATGTTTGTTAATAGTTAGAGGAGCTTGGTCAACCAGCAAAATATTTTAAAGTTATTTTATCAATAATATCATAAATTAAATTAGATTTAGTAGAAGCCACAACATTGATGAGAGGCAATCATGCTCAATAACGCAACTGCATATAAAAATCTCATTAATATTTATTTTTACTTTGAAATCCTATAAAATCATTTTTACTTTGAAATCATTTTTACATAAATATGTAAAAACCATATTGAGTAATTTATCAAATATAATTTTATTACAAAATAATTTTAAATTACTTACTCAATAATATCATAAATTATATTAGTTTTAATTATACATAAATATATTAAATTAATTTATTCAATATATTTTTATTACAAAATGATTTTGATTATGATAGAGACCTCAAATATCATTCAAGGGTGACAATCCTACTCATGACCATTATGGGTGACAAAATTATTTCTATGAGTAGTTAAAACAACTTCATACCAAAGACTTTAAAATCCTATAAAATTATTTTTACTTAAAAATCATTTTTGCATAAATATGTAATAAATATGATTCAACTTGTAAAATGAATTGTCTTGATTCATGTTGATTACAAATCAGAGAAGAGATAATTATTAGTTAAAAAGAAATTATCCAAATTTCATTACTTGTGTTTTAAGTTTATACATCAAGAGTAAAAAGTTAATTCAAGTTACAGGCACACATGACTTGTTAGATATGCAAAAGCATTTTTTCAACTAATTGAAATAAATTTTAGTATTCTAGTTTTGATATTACTTTAATTGTTCCATGAATTTTAGTTATCACATATAATAAAATAATTTGACAGCAACTAAATTTTATGCGTACATCCAAGGTTATCAAACTCAAGGGTTTATGTAAACTCGTAATAGTTCTATAGACTTGACTTCTACACTCAACTCATAGACTTGTAAGAGTATAATTCATATAAAAATAATAACAAAATATCTATGAATAGCATACTAATTAAAAATTTCAACAATATAATAAAGCAAAATAGTAAATCATAAATTACACAATACTTAAATAACCAAGTCTAGTAATGCATCCCTACTAGATAATAACTTGCAGATGTTATAGTAGTGGTAGATCATTCTCATGAAGGGTTTGATGTTATTAGAAAACAAGGGTTTGATGTTATTAAAGGTGAGAATTTTTTTATTCAGAAATAATACACTAAATGAAGATATGTTGAACACTAAACATACAAAAAACAACCCAAAATGACTTACATTTTGGTTTAATTTTTTTAACTTGTCGACTCGTTAACTTGGTGGTAAACCCGAGAGTCTACCGAGTTTACTTAGAGTTTATAGAGTCCACTAAAAAGAGAGTTTACACACGAGTCAACTCACAGAGGGTAAGTGGACTCATAAACTCGTAAGAGTTAATGAGTTAACTCGAGAGTTTGACAATCATACATACATCATCTCTAATAGTTAATATTTTTTTTATCGGGAAACATTAGTTGTTAGCATTGTTAATTTTTGTTAGCGGTACATTTGAACCTGTAACCTCTTTCCCTTTTCCTTCTCCGTTTACCACTAGATCAACCTTAGTTTTTGTTAAGAAGTTCTTGATTTTAATGGCTGAAATAAGTTGATGAAAAGGGATAACATGAAAATTTGAGATGACACATACTTAACAACATCAAACTTTTGTAAATTCCTATTATGAAAATCGACTTAGCACCATCGTCAATGCCTCTACTAACCTACCACCATTACGACACTATTATTGCGGCCACTACAATCACCACTATCATTTTTGTTTCTTTCAGAACTACTACAACCATTGTCACCACCACCAGCTCCACTATTCAGGTTGTTGCTACCACAACCACCAAGATTTGACCATCATTGCCTTTATTGCCACTGTCAGCACCACCACGAAGCCAGTTAAGGGTGTCAGGAATGCATTGAAGGGTGGAGGAAGGGTGAAGCTTGAAATAGGAGATGACAAAAAAATGGGAAAAGAAAGAGTTTGAAGGTTGAGGATGTGTAGAGATGAAGATGTGGACAAATTAATATTTAAGCATTTACTTTATTTTAATATGTAATTTAAAACATAAATATTTTTACATCCTTGCAAATATGTCATTTTTTATTTTAGTCCCCCTAAATTTATGTTTCCTTTGGTTTTCGTCTTTGTAAAATAATGATGACATAACATGTTGATGTGACATGATAACATTATCATGAAATCATGAAGTGATGACGTGATACGATGATATCATCAATTCATTTGTCACATTATCATTTTTATTACGATGATAAAAAAAAAAACTTCGTACCCCATTGCCCAGAGGCTCTTCGCTATGCGAAGGTATGGGGGAGGGATGTTGTACGCAGCCTTACCCTTGCATATGCAAAGAGGCTGTTTCCGGATTCGAACCCATGACCAACAAGTCACCAAGGCACAACTTTACGATGATGAGATATGAAAAATAAAACAAACATAATAATAAGAATTGAAATTTTTATTTTCTTAAATGAAAAAAATAAAAAAACACGGACGGAAAATATATTTAAGTTTTTTTTATTCTTTTTCATTTATGGGGTGTGTTTGTCACATATTCACATTTCAAAAATTAGATATCTACTCTGAGATTACTTCTTCTTTTTTTTTTTTTTGCTTCTGTTTTCACTTTTTCTACCTGCAAACCTGATGTAAAGTTTTTTATGAAATCTCAAAGTAGAGGTTTGTTGAACAGAAGATAAAGCCATAAAGGAATTGCAGAGGAAGCAAGAGAACAAAACTGTGCTAAACTTGTACAAAAGCTTTCTTTATGAAAATTACAATTAACCAATTATGATGTGTTTTTCAGGTAATGCTAAAGTAGCACACTCTTCTTATATGGACTAACTTATTGAGCTTTTACTTGCAGGACAGTAAGAGTGCTTTAATTCTCAAAATGCAATTTTCTGATGTGGTTTGAGTCTCTTACAATGAGTATGATTTGTTGGCACACTGTGTAACTGAAATTAATTGTTTATGTATAGAGCTATGAAATTATGAGATTGGAGAACTAACTTATCTTGGAAGAGAACAAGGAATTTTCAGACCCTTCATAAATGGAAACCAGAACATCTTTAGAACTAATTGGTCTATCACTATTCTCAGTAATCAAGTGGCTATCAGTTGTCTTCTGCTGTTGGTCAAACATCATCTTCAGCTGCTTACCTTGCTCCTCAATCCTCAACTGTAATTTTCTCTGAATCTGGAACAAGTTAATTGAATGAATATTTGAAGTCAATGAACATTGTGAAGAGAATGTAACTATGAAGTACAAAGGATAAACAGCAAGATTTGGAGAACATGAAGATATAGTAGCCAAAAAGTCACCAGATATAGCAAGGATGAGAAATGCTAATAACACAATCTCTATTATTACTCAAAATTTATTGAATACCACAAAATTTTGTTGATCCCACTTTATATTGAATCAACCTCACTCATAATTTCGTAGTTCTCAACAAATCTTAACTTATGGCAGAGACTGTGTTACTGAGACTCCCCTAGCAAGGATATACCTCTAGCTGTTCATGAAGACGCCGCTGAACATCTAACTGCAACTGAAGTGCCTCTCTAATTTGGAAGCCACTGAGAATCAAGAACAAGAAATTAAGTTGATTAACAACATCTTATGCCAATATGAAAAATAACAATGAACTAAAGTATTTGAACTGTAGAATGATAACAGTGGAAGTAGCGTTACGTTTTGACATCAAGATGCACATTCTCTGCATTGGTTCTTTTGTCAGATTTCCCTGAAACATGAAAACATAATTTGAAAATCAATAATAACAAAAAGGGCATTGAAGATCTTGAATAACGGGAGAATAATAATGCAGTATTTTCTATAGCAGAGAAAGTGAACTGTATTTGACATTTAATAATTCAAGCTTTCTACCATATAAAAGAATACCAGTAACTATATTCAATCAAGAAAGCAATATTTTACCCTTTCAGTTTTAGCTAGCTAAGTGTGAAGGAATCAACTAAGCAATTTATATTAGTTTATAAGTTCATCCTCTGTAAGCCAAGCACTATATCGTAAACATTTGGTCATCATTTATGATGGGAATGCTATCAAATTCAAGCACCATGAAATGTACTTGACATGATATAGAAACTACACTGCAACTGAGTTACAAATTACCTTGAGTTGGCTGTGGCATGAATTTGGCAATTCTATATTTCTGCAAATGACTTTTAACTTGGAAGATGGTCAATCCATCTGAATCCATCAGCCTTAATATAGCTTTTGGTGTTGCTTCTTACAATCAAGTAGCCAAGAAGACAATCAGATGTTGAATATTTGTTTTGTATAATGAAAAATATCAGATGTTGAATATTATAATGAAAAATATTAGCAAGTTACTTAGGATATGTTTGATTTCTATTTTCAAATTTCAAAAACTGTTTTTAATTTTCAAAATGCAATTAAACAAGGTTACTCAAACAGATTGTGGAGGGTGGTGTAAGGAACAAATGAGAGTGTGAAATTGAGGGAGAGGTTAAACAAGATGAAAACAAAAGGATGGAATCTACCAACTGCTTCTGATTTTTGGTTTTTGAAACACTTGTTTTAGAAACAATTTTTAAAACTTATCAAAACAATTGCTGAGTAGTGTAGAATTATTTTAGAAAACAGTTTTCAAAACAAAAAAGTGAAAAGGGAATCAAACAAGCCCTTACTCTCAGCACCTCCGAGGCGATTCACACACTCAACAAACTTCTCATGAAGCTCCTGAGTCCATCTTATTCTTGTTTTACTTGAAACTACTGATCCATTTGAACTAGAGTTTCCAGAATTAGTTGGCATGCTACCTGTTGGAGACAGCATCTCTTGCTGAGAAGAAAAACTAAGCTGTGCAGAAGGCAAATTGAATGAGCCACAAGAAACCTACAAAAGATGCAATAACAACATAAGGCAATCAATGGAGGAGCAATGGGCAAAACTAAATATGGGGTTGGCAAAAACTTACTGTTTGACCCTGATTTCCCTTAGAAGGAATTGAAGGGCTTCTACTAATTGGGGCAGCATCATCAATGAATAACTTATGTTGTTCAATTGGAAGAAAATTGCTGCCAGGAAAATCCCCACATGGGATTTTATTAAATGTTTCAAGAGATCTAACACATTGATCACTATTCAAATGAAATTTGAGCATTTCTTGCAAGGGATTTGACAAGTCAAATTTGGGGGGAGGTTGGTTTGCTAATGAAGGCATGAATAGGCTTTGCCTGAGAGATTGATATAAAGGAAATTCCATATCATTAAACTTGGAGGAATGAGACATCAAAGATGGATTGCCAATTTGGCTATCATATTGAGGGAAACCACCCATGCACATTTCTGTTGCATAAAAGGCTGAAGCAGGAGACTTGAAACGGCTTATGATGCTGCTAGATGATTTGTTTTGGCCTATGTGTGGTTCCTGTTCCACTCCTCCACCACTGGCCATTGCAAGTGGCTGATTGCAAGTTCCCATATTTGAAGCCTGTCTCACATCAAAATATTGACTAGAACAATTGCCAAACTCAGAATTCCAATCACCATTTAGGCCATAGCTTTGTTGAGTCCGTCCTACACAATCAATCCTGTTCTCGTTCATTTATAGACAACCCAAATGTCCCTTCAAAATTTGGCAAGAAGAGTTGCAAAATAATAGTTCAAATTTCTGGAGCATACGTGAATCTATGAGAGGTTCATCCTTATTAAGGGGCACCCTTTTGAAGGGTGAAGGGAAGAAGAAAACAAGAACCAGAAACGCAACAAGAAGATTGGAAAGGTAAGAATGGTAAGGCTAAATTCCAGCCTTATGGCATAAAGTGCTGTTTTTATTCCTGAAGACTTCATGAATAAGATTTGAATCTAATTTGCCTAAATGCTACCATGCAAGGTAATTATTTATTATTATTTTTTGTTTGAGAGCACACTTATAAAGACAATTTTGTTGGAGTAGGTTAAAACTACTATTATAAGTAGTAAAACCTTCCCTCCGAATATTTAATGTAGCTACGCTCCTAGATTCCATCTTGAGATTACTTATGCGTTAGGTGGTTTTCATTATTTATTATTAGGAAAGAAACAATTATCTACTGACACAACCGAAGTACAGAACACTGAAAAGAACAAAGCTCGATAAACAAAATAAATAATTTTGTCTAATGTTGTCTTCAAGTGCATTTAAAACAAAATGCAAAAGAATCAGAAGAAAGAAGAAAGAAGAAAGATGAAAGCTAAAGCAACCAAACTTGAATGAGTCACAAATAGAGGTTCACAACCGCCCCAAAACTATTACTAAATACTTATTCATCATCTTGAAATTGTAGAATATTGTTATGGGCATCTATAGTGTGATAATAAAATGTTAGATAAAGATACTCGCATAAATTCACAAGTAAAAGATCTGCAATTATTCTTATATTGGATTCGGAAGAAATAACTTTAGCCACCCACAGCGGTAATAATTAAATATGAATATAGATAGCCAAATCATCCTTTCCGAAAAGAGAAAATATATATTAGACTTAAAAATCTTGTCCCATTTGCCAGACACTCCATCTTGCAAAGTGGGGTATCAGAAATTACCGAAAAAGTGTAACTAACTTATATTCATCTTAAAAGCATAACAGAATTTCAACTACAGAATTCCCAACATTGCTCAGTAACCTTAATGGGGCTTTCCATTAACGAAAGGTAAAAGGATATACACATATTCTGCGTATTCATCCACTGTCACTTCCTTCTGACCATTGATTTGTCATTGTCAAAGTGCAAGAAATATCTTTTAACTGTTGGTCAATTTTATTCATACTTATAAGAAATTGATTGAATAATAAATGAATTTAATATCAATGTAATGATATTGTAAAATAATTTTACACGATTATTTAATCACAAATTATTATTTAATTATTTTAAGATAATTATTTTAAAAATTAATAAACTTATTATATATGATAATGGGTTGTGATTGGATGATGATAAAAAGAATTTTACACGCACATATCCAGTCTTATTTCTCACAACAAATAAAAAAACTCATAAGAAATTGAATTGTGAATTTTTGAATGACTTCTCTAAACATGAGTATAAACTCATAAAACTGAAACGAAAATACTCTAAAAAACAATTATTATGAACTCCAATTATTTCATGATTTTATTTTAATTTTATATTTTCTATTGTTAACTAGGGGATGATAAAATTGACTATTTGCACCCCAAAACCAGGCTGGGACGGGCAGTGGTGCCCCCTGAGGGCAGTTGAAATGGGCGACCGCCTAGGGTTCCATTTTTAGAAGGGCACCAATATACCCCATATAAATATTAAAATAAAAAATTATAAAATTTAAATTATATAAAAACATATTATAAAAACCAAATAATTACATATAATTTACTTGAGGGAAACAATGACCACTAATTAATCAACTAATGAGGGATATTTCAACTTCTCGATAAAAATCAATTTTGAGAAAATGAATTGGTAAATTATGCACACAATATTGAACAAAAATGTTATTTTAAATAATTTTAATAATGAATTTATTAATAATTACGAAAACAATTTTTAAATGAATATGAAACATAATTTGTTAAATTTGTCCAGAACACCAAAAATTTCAAGACCGACCCTGGAGACAAGTTGACCCGCTAGAAATGAAAAAAAAAAGACAAAGTTAAAGTTAAAGTTTCATAAAACTTAACAAAATTGACAAATTTGGTTGAAGGACCTAATTTGATTTGAATATAAATTTTCCTATTAGTAATAGAAGAATTGAGTTTATAAATAATAGTAACAACAATACCAAATATGTAATTAATAAATTTGAAGAACAGTGAAAACTTTTAACAAAAATGACGCAAATTGTCAAGCATATTAATTCTAATTGCAAGACTGAACATATATTAGAGTGAAAGCTTGTACCTAAATAGTGTTTACTTAATATTTACATTTTTTTTTAATAAACATAGTTGCCCGTGGGTCAACCAGCCTTGCCCCACCGATGTCTCATTAAGTTGACAGGCTGGGTGGAGTAGGTTGACGAGTTGAGCAACCTACCCTAACCTGCTATTTTTAAGTGGGTTGAAGGGTTTGACCTGTCAGTCCTATTCATCACAAAATATTGTAATCTCAAAATTAATTAAAAAAATTATTACAAAATTTGGTAACTAATTTTTATGTGTTGAAGTTAGAATGTCTTGCTCACTATTCTATATGCGATTTGAAAGTATAATATCCTCTTTGCATTTATATAATGCAAGTTTGATTGTTTTACTTTATGTTCAATGAACATAGAAACTTTAACAAGCAAAACAACACAAATTTTAGGGTAAATTATACTTGACTTTTTTTTGTAGTTCAATACTTTCTTGAAGTATTTGTCTATTTTTGCACTTATATTCTTTTTATAGTTTGGACTAAAATGAAATTCAAAATTATGTTATATAGATAATAATATTGATTCAGTTGTATATTTTCTTATGATTAGGAATAGCAATCGAAATTCTAAAAAAAAAAATTAATTATATGCACACACATAAAACATGAGATTTAATCAAGTTTGATAAGTGTGTCTATGTCCTAAGAGAAGAACGGTTGCTTCTATTATTAATTGGCAAATAGGATTACATAATTATTTACGAAATAGAAACTTGTACAGATTTACAATATCACCCTTGTAGTGTACCGCGAGGGCTTCACCTCCCGCACCCCCAACGCATGTAATAACCCAACAATAGGCTGTGGTCGCCCAATCCGCTCCTCTCCACTATGCCCAAGTATCTGTCCACCCATAGAAAGAGTCATGCACAACGTTTATCATTTAATCGATCTCCCTCGTATATATAGTTTAGATTATAGTTAAAATGTTAAAAATTCTAGAGTAAATTTTGTGTTTCCTATTTTACTTATGACCTTGGTCTATGTATGAAAGGTTGTGATGCGCTAACTGCATGGTAAGAATTTTATATTATTCTTTGTACCAACTTTAAAATATTTTTCACTTAGCCAATGTAGTAACACCTAGTGTTTTAAATTTGGTTCGAGGTTCAATCCATTTAACATGGCACAACGGCTCAAAGGGAGAAGCAACTAACTTAGATTTTGTTGAAGTCATAAAACAACATTATCCAAATATAATATGCTTAGGAACTAAAGAGTCCTTCTCGGATCAGAGTAAAATGATGGTTTTTTACTCCATGATAGGCTAATATTGTCCTTTAGAGACGTTAAGCCCCGTGTTAGGAAATTTATCCTGTCTTAGAACCCTATAAATACAACAACTCGGCCCAAAGGAAAAATTAACCTAACTCATTATAAGGTGTTGAGCAAAGTCAATGTCAATATACATGTATGAGATTGCTACAACATCCTAGGTATACAAAGGGGTCCACCGAATCCTTAAGTATAGTGATAAAGTTTTATTTCATAATACAATCAACGGAAACAATGTCAACTCTATATTTATTACATGCAATCACCTTGCCAAAATAACTAATAACTTTGTGTTAGAATACCTTTTATAGATACACTATCCTTTTCCACCATATCTCAGCCGCATAAGAAAGGAGGATCATCATATTCACAACTTGAATCTTGGTCAATGACAAACATGTCTTAATCAAACTTACATCAAAGATCAATCAAAATCAACCTCAATTACCTCAAACACGATATCTAGTATTTTATCATTAGTGTATTAAAAAGACTTTAGTAAATTCTCCAACAAGTTGACCAATATATGACTCAATATATACACATTGTTTGAATTGTATTTTTTTATATATTTTAATTGCTCTACCCACATCACCTAATTAAGCAATATGCTTAGTTACTTTTTTTTTTCTCACTATATCTTTGTTTTGTTCAATTTCATTTCACTATTATTGTTATCCTTTTAGCGACGATTCTAAACTATCGCCAATTGTTAAACTAACTATGAAATTGGAAATAAACAATAACATTCATATGACTTTTGAGCTGTAAACAACAAAATGTAGTCCTAGAATTTATCCAAAGAATGCATTTTAGACATAATTGTACTTTTTAACGTCAATATTTTAGTTTTTAACAAATTTTATCCTCAACATATTAGTTTCATGCATATTACTTCCAAATTTTTTTAACTAGTGAATTTTTCCTTTCATTGTTGAGATTATGCGAAATGCTAAAACAGTTGCACTTTTTAGGTTAAATACCTTTTTAGTCCTTGTAAATTATATTTGTTTTCTTTTTATCCTTAAATTGCTTTAAATAGTATTTTAATTACTGAAAAAAGTATTATTTAAACTGTTTTAAGAACGAAAAACAAAACAAACATAATTTTTAAGGATTAGAAGCAATTTTTTTGCAAGGATGACAAATCAAAAAACTATAAAGTACAAGGACTAAAAATGTATTTAAATATACTTTTTATCCTCAACTTTTTACTTTTGGTTTTACCTCCACTTAATTTTTACTTTTTAGTGAATTTTATCCCAAATTTTTACATTTATGTCAACATGTTACGCCAACTAACTCAAAGACGGAAGATAAAATTTGCAAGTTTTTTTAATAGTTAGTAGTAAAATGCACCATATTAATTTATTGTGGATAAAATTAGTCAAAAGAAAATAAAAATTTTGAAGTTAAAAGTACAATTAGACTTGAGAGATATAAGGTAGGTTGGATGGTTAAAAGAAAAGAAAAAGGAAGGAAAACACCACAAGAAAAAATGTTATTACCGACGGAATATATTTCATAGGAAAATATTGAATTTCTAACGGATATATATTCCATCAGAAAGTTGAAATTAACGAAGGATTTGATTTTGTCGAAAATTTAAATAATTCCAATGGATTTTTTCGACAAAATATATATCCATCGAAAATTAAAATTCTCCAGAACAAAACGACCCTAGTCTTGGTCAGTCCCTCATTCGTGTTGCTTTCTCCTTACATATTCGCCATCATGCTCTGTCCACCACCCTTGCTGTCATGCTCTATCTACAGCCCTCACTGTCGTGCTCTGTCAACCACCGTCGTCGTGACCCTAGTTTGTGGTCACGGGTTTGTGAAAACCTCATCGTCATTTTCCTTTTTTACCACGTCGTGCCCCCGCCGTGCTCACTAGTTTGCCTTGTTTTGTGCAAGTCCACCTTAGTCCAATTGCTGGTCACCTGCGTCCTGCTTCCATTTTTCGTTTGATTTCAAATCGTGAGTTTTAATTTTCTTTTTTGTGATTTTCCTGCTTCCATTTTTCAACTCTGGGTGGGTACTGATTCATGTCTTCTTTTTCGTGGTTACATATGTCGTATCCATGTTAAGTTGCCCACCACATTGAAACTCAGATTCAGTCTAACACCAAAGGCCTCTAAGCAATCTGAGTTTGGTTCCAATCTGGTTCTGCTTGGTTGCTGCAGAAGAGAAGTGAGACAAGTATATAACCTTTGAATTTTTGTATAAAGGAAAGCAAGTGCACGAGTGCCATAAGTATATTCCAGCTACCTAAGGGTCAAGTGAGTTTTATATTCCTATTTTATGTTATGTGTTTTTGTTGGCTGATCACTTTTAGTGCTTGAATGGCTGAATGAGCATGCCATGCCTGAAGTAATTGTTTATGTGGCTGATGATTCTTTGGTAAAGAGCTGTTTTTGGCATCCCTTGGTCTACATGAGTACTTCTTCTGTCATTCTATGTATGTTATGTATGATATCATTCTTATTTCGTATCATAGACATTGGCAAATGGCAATTTTAGTTTGTTGGACATTTTTGTAATTACTATTATTATTTTTCTAATTTTTTGTTTCTCGAATATTATTGGATGCAACGGACTTTGTGGAACTAGTACGTCCAATCCAAGATAAATATCTATTTATCTCCTATTTGCTTTTATAATTTGAAGAAGTATATTAGTGTGTGCGTTTCAGTTCGTCTAATGTTTTGGTTGATTGCAATGATGTGATACAAACCAAGCCCAAATTATAAAGGACATGTCAGGATAGCAAAGTCGGTCGCATTAATTATTTAAACATAGGTATAGACTATAAACATATTTAGCTCAGTTAATTATCTTATAAGTTTTACATGCAGTTTAAGTTTCAAGATATATTCTAGAAATTTTTATTTTTCTAGTATTTTGTTTCAACTGGCGTGGGAAGACTATTTTTTCATAAAAATATTATTGTTTAATAAATAATTAACTAAGCAGATTATATGTTTATTATACAATTTTGATAAAAACAAATTAGTAGACATAAGTATAATAACTGACTTAATTATTTTCTTTTTCCTTTTTTTCATTAATAAATATGTTACAAATTTTATCATTTGGTAAAGGAATGGAATTTAACTATCAATCCGTGAATGTGTGTGATTTGAGATATCAATATTAACGTATTTCATCTCAATCTTCTTTTGACTTCTATTTTTTACTTCTGATTTTCAATTCATTTATTGTTTTTTTTCTCAGTTTTTTAACAACTTTTTTATAATTCTTTATTAAATATATACACGTGAATTAAGTGGCTTGTAGCATAGATAGAAATTTAGTTCTCCAATTAAGCATTTTTAGATAGTTTATAGATAATCATTTTAAAAAAAATTCTTTCTCTCTTACTCTCATGTTCATACGTGAGATTGTGTTAGGTGATAACTCCCTTACTCACACATAGGTTCCATAGGTTAGTTTGTAGTTTTTTATTCTAGTTGCTCGATATTTTCTATTCTAATTAAATGTGTTAAGTATATTTCTAGTTGTGATTATGTTATTTATATTCCATGATTCGTTCTTTAGAAACTCAAATGCTATATGTACATGATTTTTTTCCACCTAAAACCAGATTAGAATTGTTGTGATTGATAATAGAGATCACTATAACATTATGTATGTGATTCATGAATGTTCGTATTTTTTCATAAATATACAGAACATGAACTATATTCTTTCTAATCGTCGTTAGATGTATGATAGATGTTATAGTGGTAGAAGCGGTTGGAAAGAGTCTTTTATCGAGGGGGTTGAAGAATTTGTAAGCAAAGCTAGTCAGTAAGATTGTTATCATAATGATGGAGGAATCAAATGTCCTTGTGTTAAATGTGATTGTACTAGGATTTTGGAGGATAGAGTGGTGAAGGTTCATCTTTACAAAAATGGGTTCAAGCCTAATTATTGGATTTGGACTGATCATGGCGAAGGGATCCCAGATGTTGATTTAAATGATGACAATAGTTACATGGATGCTTCAAGTAGTGTAGAATATGTGGCTCAAGGTGAACAATTTATGTTAATGCAAGAGATGGTTTGTGATACCCTCAAGCAACCTGAGACATTTGAAGCTCAAAACTCAAATAATACGAAAGAACCTCCAAATGAAGATACTCAACGATTTTACAATTTATTGGTGGAGGCGAATAAGCCATTGTACGAAGGGGCATCGAACTCAAAATTATCAATATCCACAAGACTTTAGCTTGCAAGTCTAATTGGAATGTTCTCGACCAATGCTTAGAGTTTATTTCAAAAATGCTTTTGGATGTAACACCTATAAAAGATCATTGACCAAAAAAAATTTATGATGCCAAGAGGCTAGTTTTGAAGTTGGGATTGGAGGCTAAGAGGATTGATTTTTGTGTGGATGACTGTTGTATTATAACAATGATGAAGCATTAAGTGAATGTAAATTTTGTAGCAAGCCTAAATATCATGCCAAGACTGTTAGAAACAACAATAAAAAACCAGTTCCAGTAAAGGTGATGTTCTATTTACCTATAATACCAAGGTTGTAGAAAATGTTTGCATCAATGCAAACTGTAAGCCAAATGACCTGCCACTATGAGAATAGAAGATCTTCGGGTATGTTACATCATCCCTCTGATGGTGAAGCCTACGAATCGGTTTATGCACATATGGATTTAACCCATATATTGAAGCATCCTCTTCACGTTATTCTTGTTGGCCAATCAATGTTACCCCCTACAATCTTCCTCCAAAAATATGTGTGACTAAACCTTATATGTTTTTGAGTTGTGTCATACCAGACCCATTTAATCCAACGGTTGGTATTAATGTTTATTTACAACCTTTGATTGATGATCTGAACAAGTTGTGGAATGGTGTTCTCACTTACAATGTTTCAAAAAAGCAAAATTTTATGATGAGGACAGCTTTGATGTGGACTATTAATGATTTTTCTGCTTATGGCATATTGTCTAGTTAGGGGACATATGGTAGATTGGCATGTCCGTATTGCATGGAGGACACAAAAGCCTTCCAGTTGGCAAATGGGGGAAAAACTTCTTGGTTTGACTGTCATCATAGGTTCTTACCTAATGATCATGCATTTAGGAGGAACAAAAATGCATTCAAACAAGGGGAAGTAGAAAAGGATGAGTCATCGTGTATGTTGACACCTACACAAGTTTGGCGTAGGTTTAGGGACTTGCCAAAAGTCACAGAAACTAGTTTGTCACCACCAACAGTACACGAATATGGTGAGTGACATCATTGGACAAAAAAGAAGTATCTTTTGGGATCTTCCATATTGGAAAGACAATTCGTTGTGAAACAATCTTGATGTTATGCACATAGAAAAAAAATTCTTTGACAACATATTAAACACTGTGATAAATGTCGGTGGTAAGACAAAAGACAATGAGAAAACTAGGATGGACTTTGCTTTGTATTGTAAACGGAGAAACTTGAAGCTAAAGTCGGGGGCTAATGGGAAGTTCTTAAAGCCAAAAGCAAATTACATTCTAACTGCAGACCAAATTAAGTCAATGTGTCAATGGATAAAAGAACTAAGCCCATGTTCATGTGTTGATTAACTGTGTCAAAGTTAAGCCATACCTTGAGTGAGTTGGACCATCTATGCCCTTTGGGTTTCAATAATTATTGTTTTCAATTGTATTATACTCCAAATTTTGATCTGTCATACATTATATTTGGAAAGTTTGCAATCCTAACCAAATACCCTACTTCGTTCTAGGAACAAGTATGTATGTTATAGTTGATTTTATTTTTCTATTTTACGGTAAATAAAATATAATTGTTCATGCTCTTTGTATTCGTAGGTTATAAATGAGCCTATAAATGTGAGAAACCAACACTTAAAGGATTTATCGTATGGCCCTATAAGTTATGTTATAGAATGACACACATAATTTGCCAATGAGTACAAATTCCATAGTCAAGCATGACCGAGGGGAAGAAAACAATAAATAGTGGGGTTCACGTAGAAGGCCTTACAGAAGGAGGCGTAGATGATTTATATGGGGCCATTCAATATATATGAGCTAGAGTACAATACTACAAGTTATCCTAAGCGAGTAGTATTATTTTATTATCATTGCTTTGATCCAACCAGTAGAGGAACAAGAGTTAATCCTAATATGGCACTATGGAAATTTGAATGGATAAAAGATATAATTTGTTGGACGTATTCATCAATGCACATAATGTAACAAAAGTGTATTATGTGTCATATCCAGCAACAAGAAGGGAAAGGCGTTGTTGGTGTGTTGCAATTAAAACGAAACCAAGGTGTTACATAGAATCTGATAATGTACAAGAAGATGTGCCTTACCAACTAGAAGAGATGTCACATGTCAACGAAGTCATTGAAGTTGAAAATATTTCTAGATTGGGAGATTTTAGAGGTGGTGTTGAAGAAGTAGACCCTACTAATCTGTTGAAAAACGAAGAAGAATCAAATAATTTGAATGGAGATTTATATAATATTGAACAAGACAATGAAGGAGAATTAGAAGATGGCTTTGAAGTTTACAATTTTGAAGAGGATTCGGCATTGATGTTTGTTAGTTAGTTATAATGTTTGTTATTAGTGACATATTTATTTTGGTGTAATACTTGAACACTTTATTAGTGTATTTTATTTTTGGTGTGAAATGGAATTTTGTTAGTTATCTAATTTTAATTCATCCCAATATTCTATTTGATTAATTATTTGTAATATTGTTTTTTTATATATAGATATCTCATCAGGTGGTGCTAACCCTTCCTGACCCCCGTCACATGAATCCAATTGGAAAGGGACAAGTGGGAAGAAAAAATAATATGTGGTTAGACTACTACCACCTAGAGATAGTTTGACATCATCTATCTCATCCCCGTCTACTGTATCTATGCCAATCAGATCTTTCAATTTGCACCTACATCATCTCCACCCCCAACTAAAGTTAGACCATCTTCATCACATCTTGATGCACGTGGACAGTCCTCGGTACCTACATCCACACCATCCCCATCTCTGGTTGTAGCCAACATGCCTATTGATGAAGATGTTCCAAATTTGGCCATGGAAGACCCCCCCCCCCCCCAACGATTATCTTATGATTACACTTATCAATGGAGCGTAAGTATTACAAAATTTATATAATTATCATTATGTATGATAACATCATTTGATCTTTTACTTTTTCACAAATTATTATTTTTTATTTAGGTTTCATCCATCTAAGGTTACGGCAAAGGCTGTCACTTTGCCCATTAGACAACAATTTGGTCACCCTTGGTCTACATAGGGAGCAATTCCAAAAGATCATCAGGAACTTTTTTTCCAGCGTTTTAAGGTAACTTATCCTTCTGTTTATGTGATCTTAAATTGTAAAATTGGTATTTTTCTAATTGTGTATCATTTCATAACTTTGTTGTACTTTAGAGAAAATTGGTCTAGAGACCCGAGGAAGAGAATGAAATTAAGAAAGTTTTTAACTCAAAAGTCTCTCATAGACTTTCTGAGATGTTTAGGGATGCTTGAAATGAAAATAAAAGGTCATATTGGATTGGAGATCATGTTTGGAATGATCTGTTATCACATTGGAATGCACCTGGGTATCATTCCAAGTGTGCACAAACCAAAAAAAATTAGGCATCTGAAAAGGGTGGGTGTATGCACACATGTGGTTCTATTAGCTTATAGGATCACGCCATTCGCTTGGTATGTACATTAAAATTATAATACATACTTCTTTGTACTTATTTAATTTACCACTTAATGTTTATTTTATAATGTTTGTTAATAATTAGAAGAGCTTGGTCGATCTGCATACGTAAATGAGGTCTTCTAGCAAACTCATTTACGAAAGAATACTGGTCAATTTGTTAATGATAGATCTAGGCAAACACATGTGAGACCATTATCTTGCATTTTTTTTATTCTTTAAAATGTTTATTATATTCATGAAATAATAACTATTTATAAATGACAATAAGAATTTGAGGCTAGACTATCTCAAGCTAGTGTGAATGTATATATACAGGTTTTGATGATGCCAAAGTATTAACTTAATGAGTTCAGAATGATTCAAGGTCAAACAAACAAGATCAAGAAAAGATAAGGTCTTAGTCAATTTGTTAAAATAATCTCATATTGATTACTATAAGATTTTGGCCTCAAAGATTGTTTTAAAATGTTTTAATAAAAAATTGATCAGTTCAAAATAAAATATTTTTGAACTGGTGATCGATTACCAGGTTCTATAATCGATTACCAGAAACAGAATGCACATGGCTTTTCGAAATTTTGAATTTAAATTTTAAATTGTGTAATCGATTACCAAGATTCTGTAATCGATTACCAGCGAAGAGATTTCAGAAAAGCTTTGAAAAGACATGACTCTTTAGAAATATAACTGTGTAATCGATTACTAGAATCTGTAATTGATTACCAGTGCAGAAGTTTCAAAAAATATTTTTGAAAAGATACATCTCTTTGAGTTGTTTTGAACAGACACAACAGGGCATATATATATGTGTGTGTGTGTGTGTGTGTGTGTGTGTGTGTGTGTGTGTGTGTGTGTGTGTGTACTTCGAAAAATACTTACAGTGCGTTTGGATAGAGAATTTTAATTGAGGAAAATAATTTATCACAGAATTTGAATTTCTGTAATTTAGTATTCATTCTTTGCATGTTTTTTTATGAAGAATTTAAAATTTTGGAATTTTAAACAACTAAAAATATGGAATTTCAATTTCCTTCTAAAAGGTGACAAATTCAAATTCTCTTCTTACCGTCTTCTTCAAGAAATACCGTCTGAGCTCCTAAAATATCGATCGGGTGTGAGCATAGAAGAACACTTATAACTAGCACATCAATCATATCTTCTCTTTTTTTTCATTCATTTTTTTCGTCCTCATAATTTTAATTTTTTTTATCCAAACACAAAATTTTGAAAATAAAAGAATTTCAATTGAAGTATTTGAAATTCTTAGAATTTAAAATTTCTCAGAATTTTAAATTTCTCCATCCAAACACACTCTTAGAGATTTCGAAAAGAGAACTTAATTGCCAAAATTCTCTCAAAACAACTATTGGCCAAACACTTACAAAACTATTAAGAATTCTTCAAGGATCTTCAATTTATATTATTTACTCTAAAAGAGAGAATTTTTTTTGTACATTTCATAAACTCAATTGTAATCAAGAGACTGTTTGTCTCTTGGCTTGTGAGAATCTTGAACATAAGGGTGAGGGATCCCAAGATGTGTTCAAAAGTTGTAAAGAATTTACAAAGATAGTAGAAAATCTCAAGTGGGTTACTTGAGGGCTGGACGTAGGCACGGGAAGTGGTCGAACCAGTATAAATCGAGTTTGCAATTCTCCCATCCCTTATCTCATTTATTTTATTGCAACTAATTTTATCTTGCACGTTTTTAAAAGAATATTATTAAATTGATTGTTTCTTCTTCTTCTTCTGCATTATGAATCGATTATATATCATTTGAAATGGAGATTAAAACTTGTTAGTCGGAGAATTTTTAAAACTTAATTCACCCCCCCCCTCTTAAGTTATTGAAGCTACTTGATCAACAACTAGATCTAATGTTGCATCGAGTGTTGGTGAATCACAACTCACTCCTTTAGACCCTACTGAAAAACAAAGACTTAAGAGTCGATGTTAGGTTGCAACTGCAAGACCAAAGCGTAAGGGATGCTTTTACGGTACAACATACCTTGTTCATACTTATACATGTGGAGATGACAACTTCATGCAGCATACACAAGGATTTTCCAGTCGCGCTCAAGATGCTGTAGAGATTAACCAACTAAGGGAGGAGTTTCGTCAATTAAAGGAGCATATGCGTGTATTTCAGTTAGTTGTCCTCCAATTCCTACCTCCTAAAGCATGGAACATTATTAATCAACATCAACAACATCACCAGCATCATCAGGACTAGCAGCAACAAGAAGACAATGACCAGACATATGACCAATAACAAGATGATGATCAGTAGAGGTACCCTCCCAATAAATATTTTGATTACTGACTTAGCAATATAAAGTTACTATTGACATATTACATTATACTTTTCTTTTACATTTGTTTTCAATTGAACTTAACGATATATTTTACTATTTGTTCTGGATTTATGAATTTGAGTATTTTGTTAATTACATGTATGCGTGTTAATTAAAATTTTGACGTTAAATAATATAAATACAAAAAATAATTACAAAATTATCGATGTTAAATAATAAAAATGAAAACAAATGAAGTAAAAAATTCTTTATACAATGACATTTCTGACCGACTCTTTCTGTCAGAAATTTTCGACAAACTTATCCATTGAAAATTTTTGACGAACAACAAAAATTCATCGGTTAAAATTTCCTCCGATTATTTTTTCAATGGATTTTGGTCTGTCGGAAATTTTGAATAACCGACAAATTTTTGAGGATTTCGGCCGTCGGAAATACGTTTTTTTTTTACAGTGAAGTCATGGATTTGATTTATTCTACTAATAAACTAGCAAACTAATTATTGAAATTTGCTGATAGAATTAAGCTTACAGTTTTTTTTGGTGGCAAATTAAGCTTACATTTTATCAACTTCAATACTGACGAGATTAATTTCATTGGGAGTATTCGACCTATGTAAACGACTACTTTTCATGGCTACCACCCTTATATCGAACCACTATTAGAAAATACACTTTCAACATCGGTTATTTAGAACATTCTACATCGGTTCTAAAACCGATGTTGAAAGTGCCGATGTTGAATGTATCAATGTTAACATCGGTTTTGGAGAACCGATGTTAACATATATATGATAAAATCGGTTCTCTAAATACCCGATGTTAAACACAATGAACAACAGCAAAAAAAGTGTACACATGTTGAACGTTGACATCGGTTTTCCAGTAAAACCGATGTTAATATGTTATATTAACATCGGTTATTTAGAAAAAACGATGTTAATGTAATACATTAACATCGATTTCCTACAATAACCGATGTTAATATATTCCATTAACATCGGTTTTGCTAGAAAACCGTTGTCAACGTTGATGATGCATACACATAACCGATGTTAATATTCAAATGTTCACATCGATTATTTATAACTAACCGATGTTAATGTACAGGAGTTGACATCGATTATCTACAGATAACCGATGTTAAAATACAAACGCTGACATCGGTTATACACAAATAACCGATGTTAATATACAAACGTTAACATCGGTTTTCTCTTACAATCGATGTTAAGGTCCATATCGACATCGGTTTTTGTAAATAACCGATGTTGTTTATGATATTAACATCGGTTTTTGTTAATAACCGATGTTGTTTTCAAGTATTTTTTTTATATATACTTTCTGTTTTTACAGTAAACCCAAAATTGTACCTGTCAAATGCAATTTCAGGCCCAATTCACAGCAAATAAACATTTTATTCTACTTTCATGCAGTTTTAATGATAATAAACATCAAATAATTGATTTATCATAAAGAACAATCATCAAATGAATTCAATGTTCATGTTACATAGAAAATGTAAAAATTTTTAAACCAAAGTAAACTAAAGCTAAAGATAATGTCCCTAAATCCTAGCCCTGATCTCTAACTCGGAGATAAAACTGTGTCCACTGGATCCACAATGCTTTTAATCTCTCTGGCTCCAATGGTCTAGGATCGTTAAAATACTGCATGATGAAATAAATCATAATAAGTTAATAATGTAATATAAATTATAAATAAATCGATTTTGTTTGAAATAAACTTACCGCTTCCCAATTATACCTAAAAGTTCCTAAAATGATGGTGGACATCCAGTGCATCACATAGTAGCCGCACTCAGTACTTCCTTTTTGTCTATTACACTAAATACATAATGAAATTTGGATATTAATTAAACAACTAGTGTACAGACACATAAAGAAATATATAAAAGTGGAAGTTTTATGTAAATGACGTACCTTGACGACAATCCACCTAGCAGAAGCCTTTGATTTAGGCTGTGGAGCATCATCAAGACCCTTGATAGCACTGTTCCATATGAGTAACAATTGAAAACTGGTGTTGTACATTGAGGTATTACAATGCAAATGTATTGAAAAGAACACTAACCTATTAATAATCCCTTTAAGGTAGTTGTCTGGCCTATTATGCAATGAACAAAACCAGACAACTAGGTGTTCCTTGGGCAGGATGACCACCATCTGTCAGTGTCCGCTGCAGTGGAACCTAAAATGGGTTAGTACATTAGTAAACATTAATTAAATTTAGTTATTTTGTGACTTACCCATTTAGGTAGGCTCCAAGATAGACATCACGTTGTGAACTCTGCATCCAACTCTTTATGTAACTTTCAGACTCAAACTACGATTGCCCAGACCTCTGAATGAACTGTGGCTCGAGGAATCCATAGATATCAGAATTCCCCACTCGCATACATGTTTCAGTGAGATGCCTGTTTATGTTAAGTCAAAGTTAAATATTTATGAATTGAAAGCCATAACTTAGGTAATTAAAAGCCTTTTATATAAAGACTTACAGAATCCACAACTGTAACACTAATATGCTGAGACATTGACCACCGTGTGCGATATCGGAGAGGTCTTCGTGCTTTATGTAAAGGGGGAAATCTGGATTAAAGACCCCGAACACGGTGGCATCCCATCTAACCTGATAAGGCTTCAAGAAAAGCTCTGGGATGGTCAATGTCATTAGATAAAGCGGATCATCGACCTCCGGATCAGACTTCGGAGGTGATTTTGCCAGAGACACAGCTACCTGTTCATGAAACAAAGTTAAATAGCCTAATTTGAGGCACGCTTAATGAATTAATTTAAAAAGAAGAAACATATAGTAAGGACAATAAGTACCTGCTGTGATAAAGACTTGACCAGATGTGTCGGCCAAGCAAGGAAGGTGTGAAGTGCCTGCCCCACTAAGGAAACCTCATCAGTGGGTACAGGAACTGGAGCATCTGCATCTGTAACCTCCTCCACACTCACCTTTACTTGGCTAGGCAACAAAGGAGTGTTATGAACAACAGTAGATCCCTCATAAACTCTCTCCATGGCAACCAGGCGGGCAGGATCTGCTTCTATGTACAAGGCACACCTGTCAGAGTCACCGGTCTCAGGATCATTTCCTGAGGGATCAACACAACTCCCTTTTGTGCTCACTCGAGGACCAGAGGGACCAACCAGAGGCTCAGGAGGCACTACAAGTCCCTGAGATTGCATTTGCGACTGAAGCTGGCTGAAGGATGTCATGACCTGCCTCGTCACTTTCTCTGTGATGGACTCCTCTAGCTAGTCCCTGATCTGCTGGGTCAGCTGTTGTAATTCGTCAGGAGGCAGGGAGGAAGCGTTGTGGGACGTACGTGGATCCGATCCAAAGTATTTCTTGATGGTGACACTGGCTCCAGCAGCACGGACACGTCCATGGTGCTCTGGATGTCCAATAGCATCGGCGAGAACATCCTGACGTCCATGGGGGACAAACGATCCCTGTGTGGCCTGCTCCTCAAACGAATCCTGCACAGAAAACACACAGTGGTACATGACATTCTCAAAATATTGAAACATAATTGCAATGGTTAGTTGAAAATGACTTACAATCTTCTCAGCGATTTCCTTTGCAGCCTCAGTCGTCATCTCCCCTGTCTTCTTCGTGCCGGCCATCTTACACTTCACGTGGCGTCTGATCGGGGATGGAGGGTCGATGACGCCATCAACGCTTCCTGACTGTGCAGCTTCCTCCAGCTTCTTTTTCGTCTTCTTAGCCAGGAGCTTCTGCTCCAAATAATCATAACCCCCATGAGACAAAACGTGGGGGGCAGTATTCTGCTTCTGGATGGCCTGTGCCTTCTTGCGCACATCCTGAAAAAATTAAACAATAATGTTTGAAATGGGTAGAATGAAGTATAACAACATCATGTTTAATATGAAAAACAACTTAAATGGCAAGGAACATACTTCCCAAGAAGGGTCTCTGCGAGTCTGGCAAAACTGGGCCCACTTTTCCTTGCTGATGCCATATTTCTCACAGACAGTGTTCTCGACACCGTCCTGATCAGTTGCAAGGGCCCATTTCCTTGTGAGGTCTGATTTAAACTGCCTCCATCTCTCCCCCACAGTCTGTAGTAACTTCCTTTTCGTCCTACTGTCAGAAGCCTCTAGGATATCAAATTCCGCCTAACAACATCAAATAAAGTTTATTTGTTACAATAATGTATTTTTTGGCTATTAATTAAACAAAATCAAATAAGAAAAGAGAAATACCTGAATATCCTCCCAAATCAGGTCCTTCTGAGCAGTAGGGACCTCCTTCTGAATATCCTACCGTCGGCCTTCCCGGTAGCAGGATCAACATGCACCACTGGTCTTTCAGCACCAGGTGGTCTAGTAGACAACGATCGTAGACGTGAGGCTTTGCGTGTCCGCTTCACGGCAGATGGCGAAGCCGATGCGTTCGAAGGAGGAGGAGGAGAAGGAGGAGGAGGAGGAGGAGGTGGAGGAGTGGAGGCAGGTGGATAACCCATGATCTTTTATACAATAACATACAAAATAGGATTATTGAAAAGAGGATCAGTCATAAGTTTTTTTTGGAAGGCAAAAGTATAATATTATTAAACAAAACCCCACCACAGAAGGAGACAAGACAAATTAACCAAAGGACCCCGAAAGATTGGTAGTTGTGCTTTTTAATTGTGATTTGGGGCAACCATGTTATAAAAAGTCTATTACATGTAATCAACAGTCAATGTATGCTTGATGGAATATAAATACTATATCTTCAAAAATACACATGTACATGGCATCCTTAGGACTTCATCCAGCTGATGTGTTTCATCATCCAGTACCCTTTTGTTCTCTGCCTTCTCACGTTTGTTGTTGTTAAACCCATATGTATGCCTTCTTCCCTTCATGTCTTGTTTTATCACAACTTTACCCGAATTTCCTATCTTCAGCACAGTTGAATCTCCTGCCTTATTCTCCAATGACACACTTTGATGGCCTGTATCTCTTTTCTTCGTATGTTCTAGTGGTTCAGCTTCATAATGCATAGAACAATCGAAATTTTCCAGTGATCACCAAAGGCTTCTGCATCAGTGTTGACACTCTCTACCTTCTTTGGTTTATGCTTCTGTGTTGCATTCCGTGCTTCCTCCTTATAATTCTCAGATTTATTGGAGGTCTCACTAGAAGGATTAGCACCAATCTGTGCCTGTTCCTCCTCTACCAGCTCAATATCTTTCATTTCGCCTTTGCTTTTGTAAACTACACTGTAATTTACAAAACATAAGTTATGAGATTTATACATGTAAATTCATATGCATTTTGTATCCATAGCTTGGTTCCCCCTCAGAATATCAATGTCTGATTGTGGAACCATTTATATGGATCTTCTTTGTATTATAAGTACCTCTAGTACTTCTTTCAATATATATTATTTATCTTTGCCGATAAAAAAAAAACTTACACTAAAAATTTAAGAACTGCTAATATTTAATATTCCAAGATGATAACTGATTCACAGCTAGATGGAAACCAAATAAGAGAACCAGAAAGATTACTATCAGAAAACCAACAAATTAAGCATGGAAGAATAACCAACTCACTCTCTTCTCTCTTTTGAACCAAAATCAGCTCAAAGACATCTCCTAATCTTACATTTTTTCTTCTAAATGCTTGAAAAGTATAAATAAAAAAAACCATTTGTTTCAATTAATAAATCCCTTAATACCAATATATAGAGGGGAAGATGGTACAATCTGTTAAAAAATATATCTATCTCCAACACTTCCTCATGCATTCTAGTAATTTATCATTCTCTTTATGCTCATCTAAGTTTCCTTTATTTCAATAGGACTACAATTTTCTAGATTCTTTCCTTTTTTCCTTTTATTAAAATTATTTTTACAACCCTTTCATCCAGTTATTTAAACTAACCACCAATATCTCTCTCCTATATAGTACCCAAGAAAATGCACAATTGGTAAACATGCAATCTAGTTGATGATGGAGTCAAGAGTCATTAACAATATAATTGCATGTAGCTTAAATGGTCATGCTGTAAACAAAGCATCAAAATTCAATGAAAAAACAGTTACTTACTGGACGACCAAATTTGACCACTTCTTCACCTCTAGTTCTCTGTTGACCTAGATAACCTATACATGAAAATGAGAAATAAGGATAAAGAAATCACAAGTGAATCATCACGATATAACTCAAACTTCTATTACATCCAACATGAGTTGCGATCTTGTGAATGATAAAAGTAAAAGATCATGATTTGTAGACAATAAAAAGCTGCTAAGATTAACAGTTTATCATGGCTGAAAATGCCTAACTCTTGGTGAACGTGACCCTAAGCAGCCAAATAAATATGCCCTAATAAATGCCTAGGATAAATCCAGTTTTATATGAAATTCAAATGTTCAAAAACATAAACTAATAGAACAAAGGCTTCACAAAAGGAATGTACCATCAAAGATAACAACACCATCAACAGACACCTAGCTTTTCTTTTATTCGGGTTACCTATCAACAGACTAATAGGAAAGAACAAAATACTAAACATTTATTTAATTAAATCTAATAAAAAATTTACTTCAATAACATTATTTAACAAAATACTTGCAAGGTAAGGGTGTCTTCTAAGAACTGGAGGGAGCTTTATCTATACTTAAGCATTACTTGCTCAAGAAACAAAAAATATGTTCAAACAACAACAGTCAAGCCCCCTCTGTTGGACAGTAAAATGTTAAAGCAATTGCAGGCAATTTCAAGACCCCTGTGGATCCATCTACAGAAATCATGGTTCATTCTCTGTTATAGTGCAAACAGAATAACACGTTACTAAAAATCATGCAACATTACTTATTACTACCCAGAAAAAATAAAATAGGTCAAATGAAGTATACAAGTTAGTGTTACCTTGATCAAGAAAATCCAGCAACACACGCACGTCAGCGGAGCCTGTAGAATCGCAAACAAAAACCTTTTGTTTATTATCCGATGCCACTCTCAATTCGGGTCAAACTACTCACAAGGAAACTTAGCATAAACGAATTTGACCTACGTACCTCGCGGAGAAAGCTTTGACCTTTGAGCAGCGACGAGTGTTTTAGCACCCTAGTAGCAACAGTGTATGTAGGGTTTTCTTCGACCCAGGACAATGTGGGTTCTGTGGGGTTCCAGCGATGACAATATGGGTTTTCCGGCACTGTAGGGGGTTCTGTGGGTTCCAGCGAGGACAATGTGGGTTTTTCGGCAGTGTAGGGGGTTCTGTGGCTTCGACCGACGACAATGTGGGTGTCGAGGGAGCGGTTTTCGGCAGATTTCAAGTGGGAGGAGAAAGAGGAGCAATTTCAAGCAGGAGGATGACAAAGAGAAGAGGGAGGACAAGGTTTTCGAGCGCGCGCGGCTTGTGAAATCTCAATTTTTTTTAACTTATAAACATAACAACATCGATTTTTAATGGATAACCAATGTTAACTGAATATAGTTAACATCGGTTTTGTAAAAACCGATGTTAACATCAAATACATTACATCGGTTTTTTAACAAACCGATGTTAAAATCAACTCCTTAACATCGGCTTCCTCAAAACCGATGTTAACTCTATGAACTTAATATCGATTTTTCCCAAACCGATGTTACCATATTCATCTTAACATCATGTTAACATTGGTTTTTTAAATAACCGATGTTAACATGAATTAGTTAACATCGGTTTTTCTAAAACCGATGTTAAGTAACACCATTTGATTACAAAAATGCTACCGCGCTTTCGTTAACATCGATTTTAAGCTATAACCGATGTTAATTGGGCGATGTAGAAAACTTTTTTTTTTAGTAGTGAACATCTTTAAATGCAATAAATTAATTGGAAAGGTAGTTTGTGTCCTTTGCTATTGTATTGTGATTAAACTGTTTAGCAAGCTAAGCGGTCTATGTATAATTTAGTGCGAAAAAATTTTAGTGGAATAAAACAAATTAATAAAAACAAAACTAGTTGGATTAAATTATCAGCATTTTCAAGGGGGTCTATCTCAATACTACAAAACATTAGGAACCCTTATATCAAGTCGTTGCTTCTGCTTTGGATAATCCGACAGAATGAATTAATCACCATAGTGGATGAGGATGAACAACATTATTAAATATAGACAGATGTATTGATAAATAGATTCATGATGGTACATGTTTAAATTTTGACTTAAATACAATTTTTATCTCTTTATATTTTAAAATTCATAATTTTAGTTTTTTAATTTAAAATAGAGATATTTAATTATCAATTTTTTTAAAATCAGTAATTTTAGTCCTTTTATTTTAAAATAGAAACATTAAATCTTTTAGTTTTATAAAAAAAATTTGTGGTCCTTTCATCAAACTCAAAATATTGACTTGTAAGAGATTAACTTGATATGATCCAAATTTAGTGACATGACAAGAAATTATTTATTCAATTCATTCATAGTCAACTTTAATCTTTTACCGGTCAACACTTTAAGTTTAACAAAAGGAAGAAAATACTAGATTTTACAAAACTAGGAAACTAGGTGTCTCTATTGTTCAAAAAGAAAAAATAAATCTATTTCAAAATAGAAGAACCAAAATTATATATTTTAAAAATATGAAGATTAAATGTCTCTATTTTAAAATAGAGAGCCAAAATTATATTTGAGTCAATTTTTCTTAGAAAACCCATTGATATAGTTATATTTAATTAGAATTAAGGTTTCCCTCAAATTATATAAGCTAACTTTTAATGCAATTATTTATTATTGGAGTTACTAATAGTAATAGTGGGGGGAGATCCATATTTTAAATAAAAGAAAAGAAAAGGAAAGAAATATTTAGAAGCTAAAAAATAAAGAATAACCAACCGTATGAGAATAGTGAGTGGTTATTAAAAGAGAGTAGTAGAAATTTAAAAACTGAAAAAAGAATAAAATTGTCTAAAATTTATGGACACCAAAAGGGATAGGAGTGTAAGTGACTCGGATTGGAATGACTAATCCAATTCAATTACACTTAATTGAGTTGGACTACATTGAATTTATCTTTTTTATTTTGTTAATCCAATACAATTTTAATTGGATGGAATTTGGTTGGTTATTGGGTTGGATCCTTCAAAAAATGTCACCTCTTTATGTGTTGGAAAAAAATTAAAAAAATCCTCCAACTTAAAAATAATAAAGATATTTCTCTTTTGACATAACAATAAGGATATTTTACAAATTAATATTTATAAAATATTATACTATTCATATGATAAACCAAAAAAAAAACATGAATACATACACACTGTACTATTTATAAAACAATGTTATTATCTTAAAATAAACAAAAAAAAAAAAGATAAACAATGTATTATATATCTTGAGAATGAGGTATTTTTAGTCTAGGATTTCTATATTAGTAATTTAATTGCATACAAATTGGGTTGGATCTTGGTTAGATCCAAAACTCTAACCTCATCACCCAATCCAATTTTAATTTGTTTTGTTAAATTAAAATCAATCAAATCTAATGACTTAATCCAATCAACAAAAATCTAATCGGGTTAGATTGGATTAAGAAGATTCATGGATTGGGTCCGATCCACTTACATTCCTAAAAGACATATTTCCTTTATTAACCAGTATAGATAAAATTCGAGAAAATATCTTAAAAAAATATCTATGGAAATTGTATATATTTAAGTTTTCTCCTAACTTGGTGTTAGACATAAAAACACCTATAATAGTCACAAAGATGTAAATAATTTCTTTTCTTATCATTCAACAGTGTGAATGTCATTATCAAAAGTGAAGAATCAAATTAATGGTTTTAGCATTGCAATTAAAGGATGGAAAGCAAGATTCAGTTCAGCCTCTAAAACCTCAAACGAATAATGTTCTACGTGGATTTAGGACCCGAAATTCAGTAAAAAAAGTGCGTGAACTTTGTCTTCACCCTTCAAACCTTTAGCTAATACATTCATACGCACAAATATGAATTAATGCAGAGATTGCCGCCCAAAAGGGCCCAAGCATAATAAAAAAGGGAAAATAATTCCTTCAAACCTCTAATTGATATTTTACTTACTTTCCTACTCTCCTTTTCTTCGTGGAAGTTTAGAACCCTGTTTCATGTCTTTACCATATCGATAAAATGAAACATTAATTCAACAGCTGGGAATGAAAACGCTATTAGCATTAAAAAAAAAAACTCATTTGTATAGCAAATTTACTTTGAATTTTTTAAAAAATAGGCATAGTAGTGATAATAATTTTGTAATATTATGATAAACATTATAGATTCGTTTTTATAGAAAATATTTTTCGATCGATTTTTGCTGCAATACAATTGATCTAGAATGTTGATGGTTTTTTAACTTTTGAAATTCTTGACACAACTTTCTAAAGAGATTGTAAAAAAGACTAATATAGAAAGTACTTTTTAGATTGGTTCTATGTAACAAATTTATTATAAACTTCAGTGTAATTTTCTATTTTTAAATACATAATTTCATTTTGCTCCAACTTTTTTTTAATGGTCAATTGACTATTGATATAGTTAAATGTTTATTTTAGTGTGATGTACTGATACTGATATGACCCTTATAATGACTGCTAGACAGTATGCTTTCGTGCACAAACACCATGCACTAAAACACTAGGGGCATTCTCTTTGTTTTGTTCTTTATAAATGATATTTTGTTAAAGCTCAACCAAGACTTACATATATAACGTAAAATAAAACATTTACAAGAAGTACAAGATAAAAGCCCAACATAACCACCTTTATCTCGGCCTTCAAAATCAAAGCAAAAAACACCATCTTGGATTAACACACCAAGATGAAAAAAGTATCCCCAATTTCACCCCAATTCTATATAACAGCCAATGCCATGAAATAATCCATAGACTCCAAAGATTTACCCCTGAAAATAATAGCATTCCTTGATAGCCAGATGCACCACATAGTAGCATGCCACAAAAGATGTCTAACTTTTGGCGAGGTATGGCCAAACAATAAAGGAGACCATTTGAAGGAAAAGTTAGTTAATGTTTCTGCGGCATCACAAACAGAACCCTAACCAACTAAAAACAACTCTCCAAATCCCAGCACTCACCCGACAAGAGTAGAACAAGTAATGCATATTTTCCTCGAATTCATTGCAGAAGACACATTATCTGGACGCTCCATGCAGCAGAGCACCCCTTTTTTCCAGATGGTCACAAGTGGGTAGCCGATTTTATAGAAGTTTCCATGAAAACAAAAGCAAAAATCCATAAGTCATTAAACACGGGAGATTAATTTAATACATTATTAATGTCATTGTTTGAACTTGTAAGTATGAAATATGGATGTCAAATCCATAAGTCTTGTGACACCATCGTTGCAACTGAATGAGGCAGAAAAAAGGGATCACTATATTGGTGCTAAAAATGTTTGCTTTTAAGGTTAAGCGTTTATCATCGACTAATGAACAATCTAGCTGGCTAGTTTAGTCGACGACTGTCGACTAATGTGGCTTAATTTAAATGGATTTTAGCTTGTCCCAGTGCTGAAGATGACTGATGACTAAAATAGTCATTTATGATGGTTAACAACTAATAGAATAGTTTCTTACGGCTAACCACTATTTTTGTCGGTTGAGGCTAACGACTAAGTTAAAAGGAACATTTTATAGTGAAAGGCACTTGCAAGCAGTTTTTCCACGGCTAAATGGATACGGATCCATGATTTCCTAAAAGATAAGAGAAATGGTTAGTGGAAGTGGAAAACAACAGTTGTTTGTTTGCAACAAATTTAGGTAATGTGTGGCCACAGTATCAAAAAAGTTAGCAATGTAGGAAGCTAAGATCATGTAACATATTATCACCCTAAAATCCAGTACTATGGATAGTTATTAGAAAATAACTGATGTGCCTAGTAAATAGTTAATGCTTGCTATTATCGTTATAAATAGAGGAAAGCCAAATGTAAAAGGGTTGACCAAAATCAATCAAACTTATCTTTTTCAGCCAATTATCCTTTGTTTATAGCCCGTGTCACCACTTTCCTTTGCCACTTTTAGTTGTTTATCGTATTTTTTTACCTTAAATTTCATAAGAGTAATATAACATAAAAACTTCAGTTGAATGGTTGCTAGAAAGTTCTTTGAAATGAACTCAGTATCGAATCAAAGAACATAATCCATTCCTTGACTCAATCACCTAAAAAACATAATCAAGGTGAATTAGACGACAATTTTTCACACTAATAATTAAAAAAAAAACTTTTTTTAGTTAAACTATAATCAAACTTTAAAATTTTTAGAGAAATTAAAAACATATTTTACCCTTAAATATATTATGAAATAAATTGACTTTGCCTGAATAAGAAACAAAGGTTTCCATCAGAAATCTATATACACCATCCACGCGACACCATTATCAAATTAGTTGGCTTTATTTGAATTAAGCAACATGTTCCCGTGAAAACCTATAGCAGAGATACACATGCATTGGATTTTGAAATAAATTAGCAATCTTTTTACCATTGAAGATTCTGGAATTCTATTAATATATCTGCGCGTCCACATATAGCCATACATTCAGATGTGCTGTATAATATTATTGATTATAATTATTATTATAAAAAAAAAAAAACACAAGGACAGTCATATGAGATGTGGAGGTTCGATAAGGTTTCCGTGCTTTATTTTAATCGAAATGAAACAAAGATAAAAAGCTCGTAAGACTGTACGTGCACGTTCTGCAGCCTAACAAGAATTCACAGAAGGTTCACATCATCTAAACTTTTGGTACGCATTGAATAAACTTTTCCAGATCTGGAAAAGACATTTTACAATGCAGCTTCGGACTAGGAGACACATTAAATAATGCTTTCCTATGCTTGATGATCACATATTCTAATTCCACTTTTTTTTAAAAAAATTTGTGTTTGTTTTCCAAACATTGACGTGAATCACGAAAACAAATTGTTCAATTACATAAAACTAAAATGTTGGTGACACATAACCCTCACGGAATGATGCAGTCCTCTAGAAAAATTAAAGGATTTTGTATAGTATTTGATTCTTGATTAATCACCTATAAGAGGATGTTAAAAATTCAGCATGTCCTACATTAATAGATATAATTATATTCTCTTTATTCTTATTTATAAGAGATTTATAAGATATAGTTAATAATTTTTTTTATTATAAGACTTTATTTCATCCCTCTTATAAATTAATTAGTTTTTACTAAAATATTCTTATTTATTTTAATCTATAATTAAATACTATTCTGAAATATCATTTTCTTTCTTCTATGAAAATTGGAGAAGATAAATAGACTAATAAATCAATTTTTTTAATAAATATAATTTAATCAACTATATCTTATAAATCAAAACAAATGGATTATATATTCGACAACTATCTTATACAAACACTTATTATCCATATGGCATTAGTTTGAGGCGAAAAAATAAAAAGGGGACAATTTTTTTTTCAAAATTATCAAATGAGGATAAAATTTAAATTAATACCTCAAAACGAATAAGTCACATGATAATCTAGACTTTTGAATTGAAAGTCGTAAATCGTGCTATAACTTTTTTTTCATTGAATTTATGACTTTAATTTTTTATTTTTTAACATGACTTTAAAGTCATAAGGGATTTTTTTTTCTTTTTCCATTGATGTCATAAAATACTTTATGACTTCAATTTTTTAGGTTTTTTTCAATACGTCTTTAAAGTACTAAGAGATTTTTTTTCTTTTTTTTATTGAACTCGTAAAGTATTTTATGACTTTAATTTTTTATTTGTTTTCAAGACTTTAAATTCGTAAGGTATTTTTTTAAAAATCATAAATAGTTTTTTATTTTAATTATTTAATGAATTAATGTGTTTTCTTTTTTAGTTTTATTTAATATTTTCTATATTTTTTTTACTAATGTTAAGGATTATTATTTGATTTGTAAATTAAAAAAATAATGCAAAAGACTAAAATTTAAATAAAAATATTAAAATGTTTTGTTATTAATATTAACTTATAATTTATTAAATAATATTAAAATTTTTAAAAATTTGTTAATGAATTTTTACAATTATCATTAAGTAAATTAATAATTTTTTATAGTAGTATTAGTTAATTTTATTTTATAAATTATTTTAATATTAGCAACAAAAAATAATTTATTAATAAAATTAATTGTTAAAATTAAAATAACATAATACATTAATATAATATGAACTATACAAATTAAACACAAGCATAAAATTAAAAAGTAAAAACAATAATAGCCGTCAACTTGCTTGTGTGAAAAGTTACTATGATTATGTCCTTCGGTTCTACACAATGAACATTTCTTAGGTCTATTTGGAATTGGTTTGTCCATCGCATTTTGTATACAACTAGTGGCTGACCTTCCCGTTGTGTCTCGCTGCTTCGAAGGATCAGACATAAAATATGAATCCAAATATTGATGTCATTTATCTCTGCTTCCAAGGAAATGAAACTGATGCTTATAAACTTTGTAGATGTTTTCCAACTTATATACAGGGTCAACAAAGTCATCGCAATTTAAATTGCAAGAAGCACATGTTACAATTACATGTGAGTAAGGAATTTGAAGTGCCCGAAATTCTCTACAATCACACCACCATTCGTTCAATGTGATAGTGCATGCCATTGCTCGTTATCCAGGTCACATATTTGTAATTTCTTGAACCTCAAACTCCTATGTTTCCCGAACGTACATGCAAACATAATGCAAGGTAGTAACGTGTCAATTTTCTTGCATCATGACATATACCTCTTCAGAGTACCTATGTCCCGCCTTTATCATATTCATGATTTTCATGCCATTAGTAACAAATGAGTCATTTATTTTATTAAATGTTTCCTTGACTATGACAATAATAGGCAATGCTCAGGCTCCTTTCAAAACAAAATTCATATATTCGGCAAGGTTAGTAGTCATATGTCCATACCGTTTTCCTTCATCATAGGCCTGAGTCCATTTTCTCTTGGAAATTTGGTCTAACCAATTTTCTTCTCGTGGAAACTTTGATCGCATTGTGAGCAACTTTGCCTCAAATCATGGTTTCCTCATCTCATATCCTATGGCAAAAGACAAAACAATGAGTAATAAATATGTTGAACACATAATAAATAAATTATTTGATGGAGAAAGTGGTTAGAAACTTACCCATATTGATGACTTGTTTTTTTAAGTCAATATTTTTAAAGTCTTTATTAAAATTTGATGCAATGTGATGAATGCAATACAAAAAGTTACACCTGGCCCAGTCCACCCGACTCGTTCTGATCACAAAGCTGTTAGCAAAATGGTTCCCTTGTCTGGTATAATACACAAATTTGGTTGAGGTGTAACATATCTCCTTAAATAATGCAAGAATCACATCCAAGCTTCTTTGTTCTCGCTCTTAATAGTTGCAAAATCAAGTGGAAAAATGTTTCGACTACCATCTTATCCAATGGTAGTCAACAAAGTACCATGATAATTTTCAGTTAAAAATGTGTCATCTACTTGCACAATCGGCTTGCAATATTGAAAGCCTTCAATGCATGGCTTAAAAGCCCCAAATACACGATTAAGAATCACCTTTGAAAAGTCATCCTCACCATCTTCCATCGAATTGGATGCTTTCTAACAATTGTACCTGGTACAAAGTATTGAGCAGTTGTCATTCATATAGGCAGATAATTGTATCATTCTTCCCAACTTCCAAATGCAATTTGAGTGCTTCCTGTTTAGCTGCCCATGCCTTTTTGTATGTCACAATATAACTTAAGCATTGTAGCATGTCTGCAATCAAGGTTTTTATTTGGATACTAGGATTTGTTTTCACTAAGTGAACAATATTATGAACAATTACAAATGAGTCGAACCAAACATGATCTTGTGATATGAGTGAAGATGTATAAGTATGAATACCATTTATTTTCTTTATCTCCCACCTCCTATGTATTTTGCTGAAGGATGCTCTCGCCCTCCAATGACATCCATTACCATATTGTATACACTTAACAACATGCTTGTCACTCATGTTCTCTTCTACATCATAATTAAATGAATGTAGAAAATGAAATTGCTTAATGACATTCACAACTACTTATTTTGATCCAAATATCATGCTTTCATAAAGGTCATAAGAGTCATTCATATTGTCACTCCCTCTATTCTGATAAGGATTTGAGAACTATAGATCTTCTGAAAGTTGGCTATTAAAAGTTTCAAAATATGAAGATGATTCACACTGACTTTGATTGCTTGGTTCTTTACATTCGTGAACATCGTGCTCCTGATCATTATCACTAAAGTCACTAACATTATCTCTTATTATGGGTTCTTCACCAGACATCTTTGAACAAATAAAAATGTAATTTAGCAGTAAAAATATGAATAATCTATAGTATCTAATGTTAAATAAAAACATACTGGGAAGATCATAAAAATGACTACGATGACTTCTAAGGAAAATGTGAAAAGATGGAGAAGATTACTGGTGAGCTTGAGTGTCAGGCATCATCCTTTTTATAATGGAGATGAAAGTCGTTGGTTTAGCACAACTTCATAGTAATTAAAGTCCTCCGTGACTTTAAATTGATTTATAGTATTTTTATTATAAATAATTATAACTTATAATATTATTAAATACATAATAATAATAATAATTAAAAAGCCTTAAGTTTTTTGTTATAAATATTTAACGTTTGTTTAACTTATAACATTTTTAGATAAATAAAAATAATAATTAAAACCCTGAAATATTTTTGCTTTAAATAATGTTAACTTATAAATTATAACATACATTTTTAAATTAATAACTAAATCCTAATGACGACTTTAAAGTCATGTGAATGCTCACAATTTCTACACAATTTCCATTAATTAAAACCAAATAAAAAGCATAAGGTCGTGCCATGTGCTACGACTTCTTTGTCATGACTCGCACCAAATAAAAAGCATAAAATCCAGCCACGTGCTACGACTCCAAAGTCGAGCCATGTGCTATGGCTTCTTTTTCATGTGAATCACACCAAAATATGCAATTATAGGTGAGGCTTGTGATAAATGTAGAAGAACATGAATATTGCAAGCTCATGCGTGAAGAATCTTAGCTTGCATGATATGAAGTATGAAAATGACTATACATATGTTGCAACTTGAAGAATCTTCCCTCATGCAATGATGAAACTTGTGAATAACAAGTTGAAGAACCCCACAGGCTACACGTTCAAGAAATTTCAAACCTACGAGATTCTACACATTCAAAAAAGTGCCATAGGATTCTACATGTTCAACTTACCATTACCATGTGCCATAGGATTGTTTACGTGAAGTCCAATCAAGTACATTGCAAAAACATGGGGTTTTTTTGTCACGTGAACTCAAACGCAAGAGATTCCCACTCACTAATGACAAATGCATGACACCAAAGCCTACTTCATGTGAATGAGTCACTAGCAAAGGCTACTTCTCTCATGTATTCTGAATTTTCTCCACTTGGTCTTTCATTCTTCTTCATTCTTATTTTGCAGAGCTTATTTCTCTTTTTCACATCCTACCTTTTTAATCTCTTATTTTTTTTTTTGTGAAGCAATGGCACATGCACAACTTGGACCTATTGATGGCTCATTGTTGCGCTTACAACACAATCATATTTCCAATCAAGTATGGGAAGGAGAAGAGAGAATGATTTGTCCAAGGGGTAATTTTGTCTGGGCTTTTACACATTTGGATCGTACAAATAATCGCATGAAAAACTTACTAAATGAAGCTGGTTTTGGTCATGTTATAACTATTGGGCAAATTGATATTAACGAGCATTTGGTCACTACATTGGTTGAATGTTGGAGGCCCGAAACTCACACATTTCATTTTCCACATGAGGAGGCAACCATAACTTTAGAAGATCTGACCTTGTAGTTGGGCCTTAAGATTGACAGACTACTTGTAACTAGTGTCATTAGTGGTGATACATGCGTTGTTTGTTAGGCCCTTATTAGGGGACATTCCACCTGACAAGCATAAAAAGGGAAAATGATTTATCTAACCTGGTTGCGAAATTTTTTTCAAGAACTTCCTGTTGATGAGCTCATATCATGATGCTCATAGGCTAATGTTTGATGCCATATACATTAGGAGTAAGAGTTCCTTTCACGTATCTCCTTTTGTTATCAAATTTTATAGAGGCGAGTCATTATAGTTGGGGCACAACAATATTAGCTTTCCTTTTTCGAGTTCTAGGTCAAGCTATAAAGCCTTTACAAACAGATATCGGAGGATGTTTGTTGCTTCTACAATCAGGGGCATGTGATAGCATTAAATGCATTGTCCTATGGATAGATGACCTATCTGACGAAGAAGTACAACAAGAACTTGGATTTCCTCTTGCACAAAAGTGGTCTTAGCAGATGAGCCAAACAAACATTCATATCCATGCAATTAGATTGATACACAACATATTTGATAGACTACATATGAATGAGGTTCATTTTTTATTATTTATATTGAGTAATTCTTTGTGTTTCCTTTTAATTAATAAATATGTTACAATAATAATATATGTCTTGTAGTTCTTGTGGAAACCTTATGAGACACCTCAAATAAGAAAATTAATTAATAATGTTGAGGTATTTATGATTGTTTGTGCAAAAGTGTCTCTAATATGTTTTGCAATTGTGGAATGCCACAGGGTTATGAGACAATTTGGATTGGGACAAAAAATTCCAGATGACCCACCAAACCTAGACGAACTCCATGACATGGATATGAGAGTGAGAACAAATATTTTTTAGACTTACAATCATCATCACTGGATTAACAAATGGAATCATTGGAATGATTATATTGTTCAAGTTGAAGTTGACCATGGTATTTTGCATGAAAATTCAAAATACATGCAATGGTATATACGTCAAATTAGATATATATCGCGTGAGGGATCACTATCTACTGAGGTTGTAAGTTTACTTAAGAATGTTAATAAATTATTGCTATTATTATTTATTATTATTTTAACTTCCTAATTCTTAATTTACAGTATTATTCTGGTCACCACCACCATCAATCACATATTGAACCCAATGTACCTCTAGTACATGTTTCTAGATATATGCCCCAACATCATCAACCACATGCACAATCTATTTATCAATCAACAGGCTTCTTTGGATATATGTCTCAAGGATGTCAACAAAGTTTTCAAACATTAGAATTCTCATCATATATGCCTCAATACTTATTTCAAGTTCCTTCTACCTCAAATTTTTTTTAAGGACTCTCACAAAGGTTTGGTACCACTTTCAACACTCCGCCATCTGCATACAACCCACCACCATCGAGCTCTTCTTATTGTCCATTATTACCTATTCAAATGCATGACATGAGTTATGAGGATGAGGATGAGGATGATGATAACAACAATACCAACAATAATGATGATGGCCATGGTGGTGATGGTGCTCCTCAATAACAACAAATAATTACATGTGATCATCCTAGAACAAGAGAAGGAAGAAGTCGTAGAACAAGAGGACAACAACTACCAACAAATCAAGTGCAACAAGATGAAAGACCTCAAAGCATATCCAGAAGAACTAGTTGTGAGATATTATCCCACTATTAATATTTTTGTTAAACAAATATGTGTAGTACATTTTAATATTTAAATTTAAATTTAAGCCTTTTGCATTATTTATATAATTTACAAAACAAATAATAACTGTTCATATTAGTAAAAATTATAAAAATATAAAATATACTAAATAAAACAATATATAAAAAAATATAAAATAAAATAATATAAAAAATATTACATAAAACTAAAAAAGAAAGCATACATTAATTCATTAAATAATTAAAATATACAACTATTTACGATTTTAAAAAAATACCTTACGACTTTAAAGTCATGCAAAAAAATTAAAAAATTAAAGTCATAAAATACTTTACCGACTTTAATGGACAAAGAAAAAAAAAGAAAAAAAATCCCTTACGACTTTAAAGTCGTGTTGAAAAAAAAATTGAAACTCGTAAAATATTTTACGCCTTCAATGAAAAAGGATCTCTTTCGACTTTAAAATCTTATTAAATAATTAAATAATTAAATAATTAAAGTCATAAAATATTTTACGACTTCAATAAAAAAAATCTTAACACATTTTATTACTTTTAATTTAGAAGTCGTTAATTATCGTATGACTTACTCTTTCCAGAGAATTAATTTAAATTTTACCTCATTTAATAATTTTTTTTAAAAAATACTCCCTTTAGGGTCGTTTCGTCTCAGTTTGAGCCGTTTTAACAAATAAGTAAGCATCCAAAAAAGAAGGATGTGTTGTGTCAAACTGTCACAGGCAAATTAAGATGAAGTCCAATCAACACAATTAGATGAAAACAACTCATCTTCTTCTGGATTCTTCCTCGCGCTTAGGCACTGAATGTCGCGCTTAGCAAATGCTCACTAAGCCAGCATATTGGCTTAGCGAGAATGTGAAAACAACACTTTTGCCAATTTACCTAATTAACCTGAAATTAAGAGAAATTGATTATTAAACACACAAAACAAAAGTATAAATTATCTATTACCTATATTTAACAAAAAAATACTTATAATATTACAAAAAAACTATAAATTGGAGAAGTTGGATACAATATACACAGGTTTTATACACAAAAATTAGTCGTATTCATCGACTAACAACACTCATGTATCATAATTCTTTGAGGCAAAAATAATTTTCACTCATCCATTTTCAATGAGCCAAAGTCATAGATATTCCTTCTTCCTCTGATGACTCATCTGAAGCTGCTTAGACCAATAAGGTAACTTTTTTATGTGAGAATATCTAGTTTTTGCATCATTGAGAATTTTACTCAAATAATATATAGTGCTTTCAACACCATGTTCATCTTCTTGGTAAAGCATGCCAGCAATAGTCATTTATTATGGAGAAACATATAACTTCAAAACTCTACCTTTGACTGGTGGGATCATGATTCGTGGATTCACGACATACTTCTTTATTTCCTCGAATGTGTTTTGGTGTTCCTCTTCCCATTTGAAAGTAGCTTCATCGTTTAATCGAAGCAAAGGTGAAAAAATCTTAGGTTTTCCAAACAATTTTGGAAAAAAATCTTCGAAGAAAATTAATCTTACCCAATAGGGATTGAAGTTGTTTCTTATTTTGAGGAGGGAAAGTCTCCAAAATCTTTTGATTTATTCTTATAAATTTCTATACCTTTTCGATGAACAACAAAACCTAGAAATTCACCTGCAAATACACCAAAAACACATTCAAGGGGATTCATTTTAAGACCATGTTTCCTCATTTGTTCAAAGGGATTGTCTTAAATGATCAAGATGATCTCTTTCCAATTGTGATTTTATCACTACATCATCAATATATAGTTGCATAAATTTTCCTATCAAATCATGAAAAATCAAATTCATGCCTCTCAGGTAAGTGACATGTATATTTTTTAAACCAAATGACATAACAAGTAATTTGTAGGTTCTTAAAGCACCCGAACATCAAAAAGATATTTTTGAGATATCATGTTCAACAATATAAATTTGATTATAACCTGAATATCCATAAAAAACTTTGAATTTCATTATTAGCTGCAGAATCAACTAACATATCAGCTATTGGCATTGGATATTCATCTTTTGGGGTTTCTGAATTCAAATCTCGAAAATCTTACCATTTTTCTTAATAATGGGTACAACATTTAAAATCCAATCAACATACCTGGTAGTTCGAATGAACTTAGCCTTCAATAGTTGTTCAATCTCTTCTTTAATTTTCAAAATAACATCAGGTGCAAATCTTCGAGGAGCCTACTTGATGGGCATTTTCCCTTCTTGGATTGGTCAGCTATGTTCCACCAATTCATTATTTAAACCAGGCATTTCATCGTCATCCCACGCAAAGCAATCCTTAAATTCTTACAAAATGTCAACAATCTTTGCTTTAAGGTCAGGATCTAAGAGTTTGTTGATGTAGGTTGATCTTCGATTAACCTCATCCCCCAAATTTATTTATTCGAAAGGATCTTAGGCCTCTATTTACTTTGTGTTTAAGGATTCTGGTTTCTGTGACACCTTCTACCCCTCACATATATGTACTAATAATAAAAGAAATAATTAAAAAAAAATTAAACTTAATTCAAGTTTTTAAAACATATTTAAATACAAGCCTTTTAAGAGGGTAGCAGGCTCACATTCACCTTTCTAACATCATCATAAAATTTTTCTAAATAAATAATAAATTCACTTCGGCTCAAACAAGGTCGTCTATAAAACCCTATACCCCAATGCCACATCCTATCAGAGCGTTGTGTCCCGACGTCCTTCAGCACATGGTTCCTTAAAGCAATTCACCTAGTCATCTGCTCCCCCGAACACAAAGTTCAAGATCATCACAGGATCCAAACACAAACAACACACGAGGAGTGAGTTATCACATTCCTAACTAATAGAGAAACAAGACAACTAGATATACATATCATATAAACCAAATAAAACTTAGTTACACGCAATTCACATAATTCCACCACTTTGTCATTCAAAGTTCACTTTTCGATCATCAATCACATTACACAAGAATCTCACGCTCTAATCAAGACATAATAACACATCAATTTCATAATAAACAATTAGCAAGCGCATGAGACAGTTATGCTAAGACTCAAGCCTATATACAATGTGGTACCATGTCAATGAAAAACCACCCTGGGGCGCTTAGGAGTACATAACAAGACACACCACACAATGGGTTTGTCAGGTCACTCTCACTAAGTAAGATCATAGGGAGACCAGTCATGGTCACGATGTTTTGCGAGAACGCTCCAACCATATGGGATGAGCATAGGCTTAAAGGAGCACTCAAACCCGGTGACCCCCAAGGCCTACACTCCGAAGAATCCGTCAGGGCCTCTCCCTCATGATTCAGGTCCAACCCCTAAAATCATTTTAGCACACAGACACTGCTCGTGAATTATACAATACTCATGACCTCATACTCGTGTGTTAAACACGTACAACATATTGCGCTACAATTTAACACTGGTTCCTAAATAGGAAACCTACACTTTCTCTTTAACACTGCGCATTTACACTTTTCTCAAGATAACACTGGTCGGGTTATTGTACAATTCACAGCTTACAACATAAATAATGTCACATCAAGAGTTAATCACACACTTATTTACAATCAAAACTCATTCACAATTTCACATCTCATAATGTCACAATCCACCATCACATGTTTTCATGTATCTCACAATTCAATACATATTCTACTTTACACTTTTACTCAATCTCAATAATAATATTATAATCTCAAGACAACATATTATTCTATAATTCATCACATATTTCATTTATAAACACTGCTCATGAATTATACAATACCACGACCTCACACTCATGTTTCAAACATGTTTAACTCAATTGTGCTACAATTTAACACTGGTTCCTAACTAGGAACTTACACTTTCTCTTTAACACTGCGCATAAACACTGGTCGGGTTATTGTATAATTCATAGCTCACAATATAATTAATGTAACATCAAGTGTTAAACATATCCACTTATTCACAATCGAATATGATGTCCACACTTTAACATCTCATAACATCACATCAACCATCTCATAACATTCCCAATGATATTCATAAGGTACAACATACACATGTTCATGAAATTTAACCATAATATTCTCAAACTCCAACACTTAATAATTTTTGGAATCATACTATAACACTCTACAATATTATTTACATAAATTATTAATATAAATAACTACCTCTATATCTATAAACTAGCATACATCATATTGAATCACAAATTTCAAAGTAAGCTTTCAATGCACAAATTCTAAATAATTATATGAACACTTTGGTCAGTTTCAATTATGATATTAATTTTTTTAAATTATATATAAAAACCTAAATAGCAAGAAAAAGAGAAAATACAAAATCAATATCTCTCTCTAAATTTTTCCTTACTTTATTTCATCAATTCATATTAATTAGAAAAAGTACTCGATTTATAGGGTTCACGCTCAACATAATAGCATATCAATTTTACAAAGATTGGTTTGTCAAACATATATAATTCACTGTAATAATTATAAGGATAAAATGAAAATTGCAAAAACACCCCAAAACCCATTCCAATTGATATCTCTAAGGATCCCTACACATGTTCTCACTAATTCCCAATTGTGAATAACTCATCCCTTACCTCTGAGCGGACTCACGTGTCTTCAGCCAGCGATAGCAGCATCTTTAGCGGTTCCCTGAGATTCCATCAGTTATTCCTCCGACTGCTCCGATAGAATTCCCAAACGTCAGAGAGACGGAGAAAAGATTGAAACCTCCACTTGTACTGTCTTCATGCGATTCCTTTTTATCCCTCTACGAATATTATCTTACAAATCCCAACGGTGTAAGTTTTTGCAATTGAATTTCAAACAGCATATCCAAATTGCATGAAAATCCAACGGTTAACGAAACCGGGATCATAGTTTTACCGAGACAGTTTTGGGTTTCTGCGGGAAATTAAAAGGCTACAATGCGAAGGGTTTTCCTATAAGCTCAGAAATGATTTTGAAGTTACCAACAGTGAGAATGCTCGAAATTGGGTTGTGAACCTGATGTTTAAATTTCACGATGATCCAATGATGAATGATTCCGAGATCTTCGTTTTCTAAGACAGGATTAGTGAGCTGCGGGAAAAAGAAAGAGTTTTGAGAGAAGGGGAAAAACGAAAATGAGAGGCAGAGGAGGCTGAGGAGTCAGTCTGAAAAACCTAGCATGTTGCTATTTATAGCTAGGGACATTTATAACCTATTATTTACTCTATTTATTTATTTTTATTATTTTTACTAAAAAACTTTTTAAATTTATTTATGAAAAAAAATGGGATGTTACAGTTTCTCAAAACTAAGGGGACAATTATCATAAATACAATCAAGGTTTTAATCAATTATTTCTTTATCATTTTTGATAATTCTCTCTTGCTTGAAATCTTCAACCCTTTTAGGTGTTGTGTCTTTTGAGCACTGTGTGGCTTTTTTTGGAATTAGCTACCTCATTTTTCTTTTTAGCATCGAGAGTCATTTCTTGATTTTCTTTTTTCAATGGCTAAGACAACCATTTTTTCTTTTTTTTTTTGTTTTAATTCGTTTCAAGAACCAAATCTATTTTTTCTTCTTTGGTCTTGAGGAACTTTTCTTTTTATTTTTTCTCAATGGTTTCGAGAGCCATATTTCCTTTTATATTATCAGCTAAGGTAGAAGAAACTAATTTTGTTTCGGCCAAGTAGGCCAAAATTCGAGCTATGTAGCTCAAATATGGACTTAAATTACTCATTTTGAGCAAGATGGGGCCAAGACTTCATCAACCTTAGTAAGAACAAAGACCTTTCGAGGATTCCACATGAAATAATTTGATGGCTTTGTCTTCTGATTTACCCAATAAGGATCATTGATTTCTAAAGGAGCTATTAATGCCAAAGTCTTGTTAGGTTGTTCAGCAATTGGAACATAAGACTCATAAGAACTTTGATTAGCTTCTACCACTTTGAGTTGCCCTTCATTGTTCCAAATGAATAGTTTTTGATGGACTGTCGAAGGCACAACTCCAACTTTGTGTATCCATTCCCTTCCAAGTAAAACATTGAAGTTGACTTGGGAGAAAATGACTACAAAAATAGTAGGCCTTTTGTTCCTTCCCACTAGAACATCTAAAGCAATCACTCCTTCAGTACACAATCCAAAAGAAGCACATTTCTCTCCAATGGAAGATTCAGAAACCTTGACGTCATTGGAATCCGATTCCTTCTATCCCACGAGATCCTTTGAACTCTTCTTTATACGATCCGCCATCCCCAAATCCATGTAGAACACAAACCTGACAAAGAACAAGTAGAATCCAATGAATCTAACGGCCTACCAGAGGAAAATCTCGACACTAAGGTACACATAGAAGAGGAACGTTGCGGTAGTCAAGTAGAAGAGCACTTCTCTAACAAAGGGCAAGGGATAAACAACAAATGGCACAACATAGACGGCGACAAAGCCGATGACAACGACAGAGACAAAGGTTCCGGTGGAGAGAATGGCACCGAAGCCGATGCGGCATTGGTCGGCGCGGAGGGCAATGAGGGGGAAGATGTCGAGGGTGCTGTTGCCGAGGGAGAGGAACATGACGGTGTCCATGCTGGGAAAGAGGTTGAGGTGCGAGGTGAGCTTTGTGGTGACGAGGGAGAAATGGTGTTGTGCGGTGGTGATGAGGATGTAGAAGCGGAGGAGGATGAAGAGTGAGAGGAAAGGGATTGAGAAAGAGGACATTTGGGGGAAGATTTAAGATTTATAGTTAAGCACAACATCAGTTTTATTAAAAGTCGTTGTTAACTAGTGAGGCTCAACAACGATTCTGATAAAACTGATGTGGACGTGTGACGCTCAACATTTGTTCTAAATAAAATTGATGTTGAGTACAAATCTTAGCATGAGAACCGATTTTAACAACTTCTAGTTATTTACAAAAAATATCACCACACATTTGTTAACATTGATTTTCATTTAAACTGATGTTAACTGGACGAGTAATATGCATATTTTGTAGTAGTGCTTCTAGAATGATCAATCCAAAATGTAAAGTTATATTCTGGAATGCACCTCCTTTTTCTTTGCTTCCAGGATAATCAATCCGAAAGGTAAAAAAACATTACGGAAAATGTGCAAAAAGCAATTAGAGATGCAGGAAGCAACAACCAATTTGGGGTTTTATTAAGCCCATAGCCCTAAACACAATAATGTTGAGGCTTTTGATTTTAACACTCCTATTTAATCTTTGCACCACATGTTTATTCTGTTGTATTGTGTTAACAAAAATAATTTTCCCGAAAATTAGTTTCTTTTGTGTCTGGTTAGAGAATGAAACTAGTTTCCGTTATGTAATTATTAAACACAGATGTGACAATACTTAATTTAGACAACTACAATAAATATCCTTGTTCGTTTTCTTGTTCTTTTATTTGGTTTAAGTTTCGATCGCGAAAAAGATAGATCAAAATCTACAATACTATAGAATTGAATAACAGTGTAGCTAATTCAAAGAAAGAAAATATTACACCATATCCATAATCCAAGTAGCCTTAAAAAATGCCTCACATTATAAGGAAAAACTTTTATATGCTTTGAAAAGAAAGATGCATATGAAGTCTAAAATAGTCCAATAACATCAAAGTAAAAACAGTTCAAAATGTAGAAAATTCAAACCATTATGCTAAAACATAAAGTTGAATAACATAATATGAATTTCCCAATGAAATTCACATCTAATACCCTAGATAATTTTTTTTTTCTAGTAATGTCAATTGCCACAAATTCAAGTTTTGCAAGGTTTGACAAGTTTAAGACTAAAAACAATTAGAATAAATAAATAAATAAGCATACAATCAATTTGAAACTTACCAGAAGAATATACAATCTTTGACAATAAATCAACATTAATTTTCAATAAACCCAAAAATCACCGCAATAAATAAGTACATGTATACGAATATATATATCCTGAATCACAATTCAAATATCAATTTTCTTCTTAAAATAATATGAACGGAAATATATTCAAAATCCATGTAATAATTACTTATTACTTCCAATGGCAAAAGAATTCAAAAAAAATCTCAAGGGCATATATATGTGAAATCAAATTATAATAATGATCACATACATACAGTATATGCATCCAAAAGCCTAAAAGGAATCAATCAAACATGTAATATATAAGTTGTAATTTTATTTTATGAAAGGTAAAAAATGCACTGCGTATACGACTTTCCAAACAGGCACCAAATATCAATAATAATAATAATAAATAGGTAGGTGATATTTCAAAATATATTGACTAAATGTCATGCCGTACACTTATGGTGCAACATCTAGGAATAAATAATCAAGAAACTCAAGAAGAAGAATTCTTTCTTTTTTACTTTTGCACTATTTTCTCACTTTGAGTGAGAAATATTATTCTTCAATTTTAACTTTTACTTTATTTTCTCAATTATAGGGAGAAAAAAGAAAAAGAAAATAATATACTTTTTGTATTATTTTTCCACTTTTGGTGAGAAAAATAAAATTTTCAAATTTCTTTCTTTGATAAGGTCTGTGGACCATTTATAAAATATTTTTTTTAAGAATTTCTTTATTTGACCATGTTTTCAATACACTTTTTCACATAATTAAACTCATAGTATGAATAATATCATTAGGGAGAGAAGAGAATTTTTCCTTGAAACATGAATTCGAAAAGTGTGATCTTCTTTGATAAAATTCTCTATAAGTCTTTTTCTTGCATGTTGTGATGACAATAGAAAATAGGAGGAAACATAATCGTGTTGATAACGACTTAAATATAATATGACTTGTGAGAAGAATAATAGAGAGTTTGGAGAGAATAACCTATTTATAGACTAAAGAGAAATAATTATATGTATTCGTTCCAAGAGGAATAGCCTATTTATAGATAAAAGATAAATACAAATAAAGATAAATAACAAAGATAAAGGAAGATAAGGACACTACTAGAAAAAATACTTTCAACATCGCTAAGTTAACATCGGTTTTATCAAAAACCGATGTTAACAAAAACGCGGTGGCAAAATAGTAAATACCGAGACTTTGTTAACATTGGTTTTTTGAAAAACCGATGTTAACACAATAGGTTAACATCGGTTTTTCAAAAAACCGATGTTAACAAGAGCATGGTGGCAATAAATTCAGTTAATTCACATCGATTTTGAAAAAAACCGATGTTAACTAGTTGATTAGTTTGGTGTTTTAGTATTTTTTAGTTAATAATAGGTGGACTATTTTGAAAAACCTTGGGAATGTTGTTCAGTTAGGTTTTTGTTGAGTAGTTTAGTCCATCTAAATAGTCTTAGTCAATGATATAGAGACCTCTCTTTATTGCTTCCCCTATCACCTCCTTTTACTGCTTGACATGGATGGATTAATAGTCGATTTATATATGATTGTATAATTTTCTGTGTTTGGCATTTGAAAAGGGTGTAGCATGAGGACTAAAAGATCCTTCTTTTCGTGTGATTCAAAACCACTTTGCAATTTCAGGAAATCTAGGAGAGGCAACAACAAATGTATACTCACTTTGGAAACTTATTTTAGAGTAGAAATGTGTGATTTGTGGTCTGGTAAATGGTAATAATATTTTGTTGTCATTATATACCTATGAAGACTCGAGTTTTATAAAAACTGCATTGATATTTGTTATTTTCATGCTTTAAACCATTAGTTTTAATTTTTAACTCTCCTATCCATGAATGTATGTTTCTCTTATCAAGAAAGATCGTGTCTGTGTTGCTCTCTGTGTTAAAGAAATGGTAGAGGCTTGTTTTTTTTCATAATTCACAATACCTTCTTAATTCGGTAGGAATTGATCCACTGACCTGATGAGTAATATATAAGTTATGTGCCTTAGCTGAGGATGTAGGAACTGGGATGCAGTCATTGATCCTTTTTTTTATAGGCAAAAGGAATTTCATTAAAGAGGGAAAACTAAGCTATAGCACAAGAAATTCCACTATCCACTTATCCAATACATAAGATTCTAATACTAATGAGTTTTGTTGTTTGATAGAAGGCTTCTATTGATACTAATGATGAGATAGGAAAATCTGAACTTCCGTTTGATTTAGCAGACCATTAACGAAGCAGTGCATGGTAAGTCTAATTGGGTTACTTTGAAACTACTTGAAGCACCAAATTAGTAATGTACTGCTAGTTGAGCAGAGGAAACTGCTACCTTCACCAATATTAGTAATGTACTGCTAGCTTAACCATCTATTATAGATAGACGAAGGCACGAAATCTGGATTAGTGAAGGCTAGCTTAAGCATCTGTTATAGATAGAATGCGGTTCGATGTGAGGCATAGGGTATGCAATTATGTAGTTCAGGGTACTAGTTGAGTGCAGTGTTGTTGAACCCTGTGATCCTCTTAACACAAGACATTGGTCATTGAGGGTTAAATCAGAGAATGAAACAAAACATACCACCAAGGTTGTTTACTGCTTTATGACCACCTCCATCATTTATACCATCAAAGTATGCCATTGTTTTCTGTTATGATGGCTCCAGTGGCAGCCTCTCCCCCATATTTGGCGAGGCATGTCTAGGCGGTGACTTAGAAGATTGAATAATTGGAATGGACTCAAACCTGAAACTAAAAATATGTCGTTCATTTCTTGCTTCTATGATTTCAATTGAAACATTGTCCTCAAGTTCAATGCCAGAAGCAATCTTAAGACTCTGAAAATGTGGCTTCATTTTTGCTAATATGGATCCCAACAATCTTTTTTGTTCATTAAAGTATATGTTCGCAAGAGGCAGAAAAAACTCTAGCACATAATCAACAAGATATATCTAGGGCAATTTGCACTGAGCTGCAATCTCCTGTGCCCTGAGGTGCTTCTTAGCAGTAATGGGATAATAGGTCCCTCCCTTAACAGTGGGATCATTCGCCACAAACATACACAGTCGCCCATGCACGGGACCTATACCAGTAACAACCCCACCAAAAGGCAAGGGTTCTTCATACAAGTCATGTCCTGCAAGCTTTATCACTCAAAATTTAAAAACATTTCTTAGTCAAACCCACAAAGCCATTTCACACAATGACCACCCTTTTCCAAGACTTAGTGCATCTTTGGATTATCATTTATTAAAATACCTAAGAAGCAGCAACTGCTGAATCTGGACTTTAAAAAAGACAAAGAAGAAGAATATTTTAAACCAATAACCTTTCAATGGCAGCAACTGCTGAATCTGGACTTTCTAAATTCACAAAACCAAAACATGTAGACTTCCCATATGTGTCTTTCATGGTTAAGATCTTCATCAGTAAATGTTTTCAGAAGGATTTTTTCACATCTTTTAAACCTGTTTATATATAACAACATAAGCCTTGGCAATTAGGCAAATTGTGCTTTCAGCACCTTGGTCTGTGGGCAAGACGACTCTACTAATGGCACCAAACTCATTTCCCCTAGGATGTGCCAGACTTCATTCAATGTCCAAGGGCAACATAAATTATACACTCATGCCCAAGTAGTCATCTCTACACATAGACCATTGGTGCCTCAAAACATTGCAAAATCTGATGATAAGGGTATTCCTCATCGCACTTTTCCTGTGATGCATTCAAAGCCACCTAAGATAAAAATAAGCTATTGTTGCAGGTTCATGTGTTGGACAATTAAGATGTACTCTGTAATTATGTAGTTCATGTTCTTTGGTCTTCTTCAAAAAAGTCTATTCCCATTGCTTTGAACTCCACATGTTACTAGTGCTTTAGCTCTCACTTTGTTGAAGTACCAAATACCAGGTCCAATTCCAAATGCCCCTACAGCCAAAATTCGAACACACAACCATAAACATTAACCTAATTTTCTACTTCAAAAACTATCATTGAGAGGAAAAGAAGTAATGTATCATATCATCAACAACTTTTGTCTATAGTGTCTACCATATTTATGCAATTATGACATATATAGTATATGATAAATTAATTTCTTCTTCATATTTTGAAACCACCAAAAAATTAAACATCATGGCTGCAGAACATCAAAGAATTCATCCTGCTCATGATGTGGAGGCACCACACAGACCATTGGTGCCTCAAAACATTGCAAAATATGATGATAAGGGTATTCATCATCGCACTTTTCTTGTGATGCATTCAAAGCCACCTAAGTGAAAAAGAAGCTATTGTTGCAGGTTCATGTGTTGGACACTTAGCATATAGCTTTGTATGCCATATCACCCTATGAATGATCCTTGACTGTTGTAAAAAGGAAGTAAAAGATCCTTCATAAAGTTGTTAAAGTTAAATGTAACCTTCACTCTTTTCCTAAAGCTTTCAACAAATGAAAAATTTCACTACCAAACAATATCATAGTCCTCAAGCTATGACTGTTGGTTCAACTTCTAACCCATCCAACATTTGGTATCCCAACTTGCGTGCCTTTCATCATGTTACTGTTATTGTTGAGAACATTCAGCAGTGTTCTGTCAAACAAAACATGGTTGAAGTCCAACATGCATGTCTCAACTTGTGTTAATAATAGTAAGTGCTGCCAGAACATTAAATTATGCTTAAACAACCTAGACTGAGAAAAGCATTGAGATCATCACAAGGAAAATAGCATAAATTTGGAAGCCACATGTTCACACTAGTAGATGGCAGCAAGTGATAAGTCAAGGCATTTTCATTGTTCTGCTTTCTACCCATTTAACACTTGGTTAGCACAACATTAGATTAAAAATTAAAAAATTAAACAAGCCTAACAATCACAGTTCATAAATCTTATTAGATGAGAGAAAACATATCTACCATAAAACATGAATTTGGAACGTGAATAATAACCTTTAAAGGTAAAAAGAATGGCAATATTATTAGTTTATCACCTTTTCATTTGGAACATGTATCTGAATTTGTTCAAATCCCACAGTAGCTTGAGCAGGGGAGGGACTCGAGCTACAAGTGAAGGAGAACAAAAGCATCAGCCTATAGAATCTGAAAATCAAACAACAAAATTGTAAGAACAAAAGCAAGAATGAGATAAAGATTGGATGTGATAATAAACCTCCGCAATCACAACATTCATTAGTTTTTCTGCCTTATCAATACTTTCCAAACTTTCTATCAATTCCACAGACCTTGTTGCACAGAGAGGATCAACATCAGCATCCCCGTGATCTAAACTAGTTTAAAACCGGTTTTAAACCATTTTAAGTATCTGTATCAAATGAATCTACACTAAAACTGTAATGTTGTCAAAGAAACAGGAAAATTCACAAGATCAACAAGTTGGTGAGGCCAAGGGGATAATACCAAATGGACTTGTACTAGTAGATGTTAGTCGATGAATACGACTAACTTTTGTGTATAAAACTTGTGTATATTGTATCAAACTTTCCCAATTTATGGTTGTTTTGTAATACTATAAGTACTTTTTGTTAAATATAGGTAATAGGTAACTTATACTTTTGTTTTGTGCATTTAATAATCAATTTCTCTCAATTTCAGGTTAAATAGGAAACTTTGGCAAAGTGTTGTTTTTCACTCTTTCGCTAAGCCAAGCTGCTGGCTTAGCGATAATTCACTAAGTGCAACCTTCAGTGGCTAAGCGCGAGGAGGAATCCAGAAGAAGATGAGCTGTCAAGTTCGCTAAGCGCACCACTCTAGGTCATCAAGCGCACCGCTTTAGCTCATCCGCTAAGCGAAACAAGCGCGCTAAGCGATCCAGATCTGCGCTAAGCGCATGAGCACGAACAAGGCCACCTATTTAAGCCTGAAATCAGATTTGCAAAGGGAGTTTGGCACTTTTTTTGAAGAAGCTCTGCGTGCATGAAGGTTCTAGAGGAGAAAGGTCCAAGTTCCAGAGAGTTTTGAGAGATTTTGCTGTGTGAAGATCTACAGAGACGCGTGCTCGAAGCGGAAGTCGTTCTGAGAGCTTGTGATGAGTTTGTGAGTGATTGTGAGATCCTAGAGTTGAAGGAGACATCCTCACCACTTGTGTTTTTGCAGTCTTTCATTTTGTTCTTCTCTTTGTTGTAAAGAAGGTTTCCTGACTATGGAAAGCTAAATCCTCTGTTGGATCTTCCCTGTAGGTACCTGATGTAAATATATTTCTATCTATGTAATGATGTTTTGTGTGTTCTCTGTGCTATCTGCTTTTCATTCCAGTGTGATTTTACCTTGATCACGTAGATGCATGCTTTGTTAGGGTCATTCAACAGTGGAAACTGGAATGATTCTAAAGTCCTTGATAGTACGGGACTAAGTTGTTGTGCTATCACGAGGAATCGGGGTACAAGAACTTAGTTGTGTATGTGTGTCTTAATGCGGTCTTGGTTGAGTTTAGTCTTACAAGAAGAATCTGCGGACGAGGCTTGATCAGGACTAGGCTAGGCTATCATGAGGAATCGGGGTCTAGCAGTCCAGGAGACAACATAGGAACGCATGAACATTGTTAGATAGAGAACATCCTTTTTAGCATTAGGAACCTATGAGGTAGACCAACGCATTCTCTACTTGTTTTTACACATTATTTCTCTTGCGTGATTTTTTTTCTTTTTGCCTAGATAGTTTAAATACCTGTTCATAACCATAGTCATATTTTCATACCGAACGTCTATTTATCGAAATAGCTTGCCAGATAACACAAGTTCCCCGGGAGTTTGATACTCGGTTCTTACCGTTTTATACTACTTGTGCGATCCGGGACACTTGCCAGCTGCGAACAAATTTTTGGCGCCGTTGCCGAGGAACTTCTTTTTATTTGGGAAGTTAGCTCATTTTTAGGTGTCTATTCTTTATTTGTTATTCTTTGATTGTTTTTGTGAATATTTGTTCTTCAATTTATATTTATCTTCTCTTATTGAATCGGATAACTGCTGCTTGTTAGTATTCTACGTGTATAGACTCTCGTACAGGTGATTTAGTACTCCTCAGTAAGGCAACTCCTTCACTGCTATATCATGAAGATTATCATCTCAATCCCATTAATGAACTGTGATTTAGTCAGAGGAGAGCAGCATAAAGACAATTGTTATTTTTATTCTATAAATAACCATGATCGGAGACAGGAACCGGTCATGTATGAATACCTTGAAGAGGAACGAGTCCCTGATCTTAAGAGTATTTTGGCAGACTTCATGACATACCAAGCTAGCTCTAAAGGATCTTGTTATGGAATGCAACAGCAGGGAACTCAATTTCAAAGGAACCAGTCTTCTGCAGGCTATCATTGGGAGTCATGCTGGCAACCAGATTATGATGATAAAGCAGAAGGAGTTATTAATCTGGATGACATGCTAATGCAATTTAAGGATACAGTAGAGTCAATGCAATAGGCTTTTAGAAGAACTGCAACTCAGATTAGTAAGTCTGTGGATGACATGGCTAACACTGCGGCTAGACAAGTGGAAGAGCGTGTAGAGATTGAAACGTATCAAGAAAGCATTTTTCAAGTTACCTCCATCCATCATCAGATGATCACTGAAGAGGAAACGTTTGAAGTCTCCAGTACTCCAGAATACTCCTGCTCGGCCGCTGTTGGCTATGTTAGAGGAACAGAGAAAGGTAGATTAGAACTCACTGTAGAGGATCAAAAAGTCTCTTTTGACCTCTTTGAGGCCATGAAACATTCAGATATAGGTGATGCTTGTTCTAAGGAGGAAGAGGTGGAACATGAAATAGTATTAACAACTTCAACCATGATACAACATTTTCCTTTGGAAAAAGAATTGGGTGATGAGATAGACAACTTAGTCGATAATGAAGAGTGTGATGATCTGAAAGACAATTGTGTTGATCGTGTGGTTTTTGAAAAATTGGAGAAAATGAGACCACCAGAAAAGCCCAGAGCAGAATTAAAAACCCTTCCAACACATCTAAAGTATATATTCTTGGAAGATGACGAGACTAAACCGGTCATAATTAGTAACTCTTTAAAGAAGGAAGAAGAGGATCAACTGGTGTAGATTCTAAAACATCGTAAAGCGGCTATTGGTTGGCACATTTCAGATCTAAAGGGAATCAACCCATCATATTGTACCCATAAATTCAATCTGGAAACCAATTTTAAACCGGTGTGACAGCCTCAGAGAAGGTTGAATCCTATAATGAAGGAAGAGGTAAGAAAAGAGGTGCTCAAATTACTAGAGGCGGGCCTTATTTATCCAATTTTTAGTCTTGTTCAAGTTGTTCCAAAATAAGGAGGAATGACAGTAGTGAAGAATGATCAAAATGAACTAATTCCTACCAGAACAGTCATAGGATGGTGTATGTGCATAGACTATAGAAAGCTTAATGAAGCCACAAGAAAAGATCACTACCCGCTTCCCTTCATGGATCAAATGCTTGAAAGACTTGCAGGGCAATCTTTCTACTGTTTTTTGGATGGATATTCAGGTTATAATCAAATTGTTGTTGATGCAATCCTACCCCCCAAGTGTATTGGATAGAAGACTACAAGAGGATTGGGCTAGAGCTACTAAAGAATGCCCTAGGGTTCTCATGAACCTTAGGGTAGATTTTTGAGCCCATGGGTCAAGGTTGGATCCACTCTTCTTTGTAAATATTAGAATAGGTTTTTTCCTTCTTTTGGGCCTTGTATTTTGGCCATTTTAGTAGTATAGGGTTTTAGCCTTGTATTTCAGGGCATTTTGAGTAGTTTTTGTAGTAGGAACTTTTTTTTTGTATTTTCATGTATTTTCTCATGGGGGTGAGCTTAGCTATTATAGGGGTGTGTAGCTAAGCTCTAGCTTCTCTTCTCAAGGAGGTGAGCTTAGTTATTAGAGGGGTGTGTGTAGCTAAGCTCTAGCTTCTCAAGAAGGTGAGCTTAGTTTTTAGATGGGTGTGTGTAGCTAAGCTCTAGCTTCTCAAGGAAGTTTTCTCAAAGAAGCTTCTCAAGGAAGTTTTCTTAAGAAAGATTCTCAAGGAAGCTACCTAGTCTATAAATAGAAGCATGTGTAACACTTGTGGTAACTTTGATGAATGAGAGTCTTGTGAGACACAACTCAAAGTTCAACTTCTCTCCCTTTTTCTTCCTTCAATTTCGTGCTCCCCCCTCTCTCTTTCTCTCCCTCTTTCTTTTCCTCCATTGAAGCATCCTCTCCAAGCTTCTTATCCAAGGCTCATCTTGGTGGTGAAGCTCCTTCTTCCCTGGCTTATTCCCTAGTGGATGGCGCCTCCTCTCACCTCTTTTCCTTTGTCTTTCACTGCATCTCCATGGTGGAAAATCACCATTAAAGGACCTCATTGAAGCTCAAAGATCCAACCTCCATAGAAGCCCCACAATCAAGCTTCCATCAGTTGTAGACCCCTAAGACCAAGAAAAGACAGCTTTCACATGTCCCTTCGGTGTTTTTGCTTATTGCCGAATGCCATTCGGGTTATGTAATGCTCCTGCTACGTTCCAAAGATGTATGATGGCTATCTTTGCTGACATGGTAGAGAAGTGCATTGAAGTCTTTATGGATGATTTTTCAGTCTTTGGTGCATCTTTTGAGAATTGCTTAGCCAATCTAGACAAGGTGTTACAGCGGTGTGAAGAATCCAATCTGGTACTTAACTGGGAGAAATTTCATTTTATGGTTCAAGAAGGCATCGTGTTGGGACACAAGATTTCAAAAAAAGGAATCGAGGTGGACAAAACAAAACTAGATGTTATTGATAAACTTCCACCTCCAGTCAATGTGAAAGGCATCCATAGTTTTTTGGGTCATGTAGGATTTTATCGACGGTTCATTAAAGACTTCTCCAAAATTGTGAAACCTCTTAGCAACCTGTTGAACAAGGAGGCTGTGTTTGTGTTTGATGATGAATGTTTAGAAGCCTTTAACAACCTCAAAGCTAAATTGGTTTCTGCTCCTGTGATCACATCACCAGACTGGGGACAAGAATTTGAATTAATGTGTGATGCAAGTGATTACGCAGTAGGTGCTGTGCTCGGGCAGAGGAAAGGCAGAGTATTTCATACCATCTACTATGCTAGCAAAGTATTGAGTGATGTGCAGATTAACTATGCCACCACTGAGAAGGAATTGATGGCTATTATGTCCGCACTTGAGAAATTACGATCTTATCTGGTAGGATCAAGGATAGTGATATACACTGATCATGCTACAATCAAATATTTGCTGCGCAAAGCTCATTCTAAGCCACAATTGATCAGATGGATACTGCTGCTTCAAGAATTTGATTTGGTCATCAATGACAAAAATGGATATGAAAATGTGGTAGCCGATCACTTATCCAGATTGGTGAATGAGGATGTCACCTCAAAGGAAGCTGAAATAAGAGATAAGTTCCCAGAAGAATCCTTGTTTTTGATTGAAGGGAGACCTTGGTTTGCTGACATAGCTAATTTTAAGGCAGCCGGGGTCATTCCTAAAGACCTCAATTGGCAACAGAGAAAAAGGTTCTTCTATGATGCACAACATTATGTTTGGGATGATCCCCACTTGTTCAAAATGGGTGCAGATAACCTTTTTAGGAGATGTGTGACGAGTGAGGAAGCCAAAGGCATACTGTGGCACTGTCACAATTCACCATGTGGTGGGCATTATGGCGGAAGCAAAACAGCAGCCAAGGTCTTACAATCAAGATTTTTTTGGCCAACAATTTTCAAAGACGCCCATCATCATGTTTTAAAATGTGACCAATGTCAGAGAATGGGGGGAATTTCTCAAAGAAATGAGATGCCTCTACAAAACATTATGGAAGTTGAAGTTTTTGATTGCTGGGGTATTGATTTCATGGGCCATTTTCCTTCATTAGCAAGGAATGAGTATATTCTAGTTGTTGTTGATTACGTATCTAAATGGGTGGAAGCTATGGCCACTGCAAGGAATGATGCTAAAACTGTGGTGAAATTTATCAAGAAAAACATTTTTTCTCAATTTGGAGTACCTCGAATACTGATCAGTGATGGTGGTTTGCACTTCTGTAATACTCAACTTCAAAAGGTATTGGGACAATACCATGTAAATCATAGAGTGGCGTCCCCTTACCATCCACAAACTAATGGGCAAGTCGAAGTCGCTAACTGAGAATTAAAGAAAATACTAGAAAAAACAGTGGCATCAACTAGAAAAGATTGGTCATCCAAATTGGAAGACGCATTGTGGGCCTATAGAACTGCATAAAAAACTCCAATTGGGTTGTCTCCGTTTCAATTGGTATATGGCAAATCATGTCATTTACCAGTTGAAATGGAACATAAGGCATATTGGGCTCTAAAATTTTTGAACTTTAATGAGAAGACATCCAGAGAGTAGAGAAAGATCCAGTTGCTGGAACTAGAAGAAATGCTATTAACAGCTTATGAATCTTTGCGACTTTACAAAGAAAAGGTGAAGACGTATCACGATAAGAAGTTGTTGAAGAGAGAATTCAAACTAGAACAAGAAGTACTACTGTTTAATTTAAGATTGAAATTATTTTCTGGTAAGCTGAAATCCAAATGGTCTGGACCCTTTGTTATTAAGAAAGTTCGATCTTATGGTGCAATAGAGTTGTATGACCCACAATCTCAGGATCCTGAAAGGACATGGGTTGTCAATGGCCAAAGGCTAAAACTGTATCATGGAAAGGAATTTATCAGGACACAGGACACTGTTCATTTGATCGCCAAGTGAGGTAAAAGCGTCAAGCTAATGACGTTAAAGAAGCACTTCCTGGGAGGCAACCTAGTTTTAGTCTTTGTTGTGTTTGTTTTTCATGCATTTGATCATTAGGAACTTGCTTAATAATATTTACATGCAGCATATCAACCTCTCTTTGAATTTGAAATTAAGGGTTTTAATTTCTTGGGAAAGGACTAAGTTATAACTTAGAAAAATCTTTTTGAAAATTAGTCCTTTCGCTAAGCGCCTGCTTCTTGCTAAGTGCATAATCACTTATGCGCTAAGCCACGAGTTCAAGCGCTTAGTGCACCACCCTGGCACCTGAGGTTGATTATTTCTGCTAAGCTAGCCAAGGTTTGGCTAAGCCAAAATCAATTCAAGTTGAATTCCGCTAAGCAACAGACTGCTTGCTGAGCGATGGCTTCACCTTGGCTAAGTGAGACCCAATGTCCCCAAGCGCGATTCATTGCGGTCAGAATTGAGGGCTATGGGGCTAAGCGCGTAATCTGCTGGCTAAGCGGATATTCTTGCGGTTTAAACTAAATTTGATTTAGCTTAGCGCCATTCATATCCGCTAAGCTTAATTGCTTGCGGCAGCTTGTGTGCTAAGCGGATCTCTTAACCGCTTAGCGCTAGCTTCACTGCACATAAAATACATGATTTCTGCTAAGCGAGCTTAGATCTCGGCTTAGCGAGAGTTGCAGGTTTTCTTATCTGCAGACCTCGCTAAGCGGTAGATTTAACTTGCTAAGATAAGTATTTGTATGCTAAAAATAAAAAATAAAAAAACCCAAACGACTCTCCCGCTTAGTGTGAGCCCTGCTAAGCGGCTGGCCTTTGAAAACCAAATGACTCTCCCACTTAGCGGAGCGTTCGCTAAGTAGGAGCGTCGAAAAAGCATTGGTTAAGTGTAACTTCAGCACAATGACAAGTGCTGAGTGTAGGGACAGCTGGAGAATTCTGCATAAACCATATCATCTCTTTCTCCTTCTCTCATCTAATCCAGCATCTGCATTGGGTCAACTGTATCAGCGATTCAAGTAAGTTCCTCACGATCCTTATCTTTGTTATTTTTCTCAACCTTAGGATATACAACTTTTAAAACTAGCTTTAGGAATTATAGGATTGTAGTATGTGTAGGAGTAGCTTAAGTTTAGGTGTCTATATAGGGTGTCTATTGATAGGTATGTTGGAAACTTTGCATGCGTAATCTACCTGTTTGAGGTTTCAATTTTAGAAGAATATGAACTGCGTTTTCTGCTGTTTTCTAGAAATTTTCAATGAACTCGCTCAGCGAACCTTCAGTGCTTAGCGAGTTCATCTATACTCATTGCATACATGCATTTTCGGTAGAACTTGCTGAGCGCACCTGTCACGCTAAGCGAGTCTAGCAATGCCCATTGATTGTTTCAATAGAACTCGCTGAGTGCACCTTTTGCGCTGAACGAGTCTATCAATAGTAGTAGTATTCTTCAATAGAATTCGCTGAGCATATTTATCGCGCTAAGCGATCGGATCTGTAGAGGATGAATACTCATCCTTTGGATAAGTACTTGTCACTAAGCGAGGCTGATTTGCCAAGCCCAAGTAACTTAGAATTTTTTTTTGTCATGACAGTCGCGCATTGAGCCAGTATCCTTGCGCCAAGCAAAGTTCTTTACGGCAGTGACTGGGCTGAGCGACCCATTTCGCTAAGCTCCCATAACTTAGTAGAATTTATGAAAATTTTACTATGTAATACCGCTAAGCGCACATCATTGCGGCAAGTTTTAGGCTTAGCGGGATCTATAGGTCGCCAAGCGGGTATAGTGTTTTCTGTGAAGACTCGCTAAGCGAACCCTTTTTCGCTAAGCGGTCTATATTGTTTTGAAAGGACCGCTAAGCGAATGATGTTTCGCTAAGCGACCTTTATCTTTCTTCTAAATTAATTTTCTTTCCAATGTTCACATTCTTTTCTTACAGATGGCCTCAAGAAAGAGAGCAAGAGCTGAAGACATCCTTTCATCATCCAACCCACCTCTTCCAACATCAATCATGAAACCAGATGGCCTACAAGCACAACCTATAGTTCCTATGTTGCAGAGCCTATTCCGGGGGCAGTTGATTATTGTCTACAACCAGTAGCAGTTGGCTCATAACAGGCCAATAGTATCCATGGAGCAATTTTTAGATAAAGTGGCCTGGCTTAAAGCTCAGCTACCGTTAGGAAGATCTCCCGAGGTTGTGCCCCCTAGTCCCATACCAACGAAGACAAAGCCTGCACCAGCTGAGTCACAACCACCAGTAGTAGACCCACCGGCTTCCCCGGAGGTTGAGATTCTACCACCTCCACCAGCTCCACCGGCACCACCTTTGATACTCATTCCCGATGACTCAGATAACGAAGTTGCAGCTCCTCCTGACTCACCAGCCTACTACCTAGAGGATGGTTCAGACTTTTCTGACTAGATGGACTAGTGAGGCAGTTGTGGTCCATCTTGACAAGAATATGGATATTTCTGGAGATTTTATGCTTCTTTTTGTGTTTTTGAATTATTAGTATAACTTTGATGTTAGTAAATTAGTTACTTTTTGTTAGTTTTGTGCATGAGTAGTATAGTTGCTCATCTTGAAGCATCGTGAACAATTTAACTTAACTTTTGATGGTATGGCAGTGAAGTAGTTTATTTATTTTGTGAAAATGGTTGTATGCCTTGTTTTAAATTGAATGCATGCTTAAGATGAGATGTGTGTTTCCTTTCATGAATTTGAGCAAATGTGCATGTTGAACGAAGAAAGAACAAGAGTGCAAACTTATAATAGAATGGTTAGTCACTAGACAGACTGATTGTGAAAGAAAAGCTTGAACCAAAAACCGGTGAGAGTGTGACCTTACTCTGTGAGTGAACGACTAACTGTGAATAATGATCTTTGCATAAATCTCTGAATTCTAGAATGATTTGTATAACTTAGAACATGATGAAGGCCATGAATTGTATAGACACAAGCTCTTTTGACCAAATAGCTTACCTTGAATGATACTTGTATCTTTTGCTCCCTTGTATAAAGCTTATTGATTTGTCATGAATTGAACCCTAAACTTTAAATGATTATCTCCTAATACCTTGTTTAGATTCTAGGAGAGTATATGGTTCAAGGCAAATTTACTCTAAATTTGGGGGAGGGAAGTCAATTAGAATGAAAAGAAAAAGGTTAAGCATTAGCACACACAACAAATAAGTTGTATGTTAAAAAAAAGAAAAAGAAAATAAGTTGTGTTGTTACAAAAAGGTCAAAAGCAACTTAAGAAAAGGGAATAGTGAGAAGGCTATTTGTACAAAACAAGAAAAGATCATTGGGATTAGTCTAGGACTTGTGCTCTCTTAGAATCTAAACTTTTGAATCCTAGAAAAACCAGTGAATTTTTTGTAGCCACAACCTCACTACAAGCCTGAGAAAGTCCTTCTAATTCTGTTTATATATTTCTGACTTGATGACATAAGATGAAATGCAAAGATTGGACCTCCTGTTAGTTGTTATCAATAAATAGCTTAAACACTTGTGCTTGAGGGAGACAGTAGCCGTGAGACTGTGGTTTGAGCTACTTTCCTTGAATATGTCTTATGATTAACCTCATCTAATTGTATTGTTCACATTTTGTTCTCCTCTTTGTCTAGCTGCATATTCTGTGATAACAAGGGATAGGTACACGTTGCTTCATCTTTCTCATCATGCAATCCATGAATTTTGATGCATATACCCCTGTACATAATCACTGCATGTTTTACCACTTGAGGACAAGTGAGTTGTTCTCTTTTGCTTGAGGACAAGCAAAACTGTAAATTTGGGGGAGTTGTTAGTCGATGAATGCGACTAACTTTTGTATATAAAACTTGTGTATATTGTATCGAACTTTCCCAATTTATGGTTGTTTTGTAATACTATAAGTACTTTTTGTTAAATATAGGTAATAGATAATTTATACTTTTGTTTTGTGCATTTAATAATCAATTTCTCTCAATTTCAGGTTAAATAGGCAACTTTGGCAAAGTGTTGTTTTTCACTCTTTTCCTAAGCCAAGCTGCTGGCTTAGCGATAATTCGCTAAGCACAACCTTCAGTGGCTAAGCGCAAGGAAGAATCCAGAAGATGAGTTGTCAAGTTCGCTAAGCGCACCGCTCCAGGTCATCAAGTGCACCGCTTCAGCTCATTCGCTAAGCGAAACAAGCGCGCTATGCCAAAATCCACTTATGCGCGCTAAGTGATCCAGATCTGCGCTAAGCGCACGAGCACGAACAAGGCCACATATTTAAGCCTGAAATCAGATTTGCAAAGGGAGTTTGACACTTTTCTTGAAGAAGCTCTGCATGCACGAAGGTTCTAGAGAGAGAAAGGTCCAAGTTCCAGAGAGTTTTGAGAGATTTTGCTATGTGAAGATCTACAGAGATGCAAGTTCGAAGCGGAAGCCGTTCTGAGAGCTTGAGATGAGTTTGTGAGTGATTGTGAGATCCTA